>NC_057940.1:47243975-47541475 GCF_018555375.3 Anguilla rostrata | reverse complement strand
ATGACACGCTAATACAGTAGCGTGCCATGCTATTAGGTTAGCATGAAAGGCTACAATTGTCAGTCTGCAGCATCAGTGCTGCACAGCAACAAGCTCAAAAGCCGCGACTAAAGCGCTAAACGCTCCTCAAAGCAGCAGCTTCAAGCGCACATGCTGTTCCTCTTTCCAGAAACTTTCTCCTGCTGACACCAGGCAGAACGAATGGGAGCGTTACGCTGCTGGCGAGTAAACCTCGCCCAGTTACCGGCAGCGCGTTTCCACTCCGCGCCGCAGCAGCGCGGCTGCCGTCTGGCCTGAGGGATCAGATTCACTCTGTCTGGCCTGAGGGATCAGATTCACTGTCTGGCCTGAGGGATCAGATTCACTGTCTGGCCTGAGGGATCAGATTCACTGTCTGGCCTGAGGGATCAGATTCACTGTCTGACCTGAGGGATCAGATTCACTGTCTGACCTGAGGGTTCAGATTCACTGTCTGACCTGAGGGTTCAGATTCACTGTCTGGCCTGAGGGATCAGATTCACTGTCTGACCTGAGGGATCAGATTCACTGTCTGACCTCTAAGGGATCAGATTCACTGTCTGACCTGAGGGATCAGATTCACTGTCTGACCTGAGGATTCAGATTCACTCTGTCTGACCTGAGGGATCAGATTCACTCTGTCTGACCTGAGGGTTCAGATTCACTCTGTCTGACCTGAGGGATCAGATTCACTGTCTGACCTGAGGGATCAGATTCACTCTGTCTGACCTGAGGGTTCAGATTCACTCTGTCTGACCTGAGGGATCAGATTCACTGTCTGACCTGAGGGATCAGATTCACTGTCTGACCTGAGGGATCAGATTCACTGTCTGACCTGAGGGATCAGATTCACTCTGTCTGACCTGAGGGTTCAGATTCACTCTGTCTGACCTGAGGGATCAGATTCACTGTCTGACCTGAGGGATCAGATTCACTGTCTGACCTGAGGGATCAGATTCACTGTCTGACCTGAGGGATCAGATTCACTGTCTGACCTGAGGGTTCAGATTCACTGTCTGACCTGAGGGTTCAGATTCACTGTCTGACCTGAGGGATCAGATTCACTGTCTGACCTGAGGGATCAGATTCACTGTCTGACCTGAGGGATCAGATTCACTGTCTGACCTGAGGGATCAGATTCACTGTCTGACCTGAGGGATCAGATTCACTGTCTGACCTGAGGGTTCAGATTCACTGTCTGACCTGAGGGATCAGATTCACTCTGTCTGACCTGAGGGTTCAGATTCACTGTCTGACCTGAGGGATCAGATTCACTGTCTGACCTGAGGGTTCAGATTCACTGTCTGACCTGAGGGATCAGATTCACTGTCTGACCTGAGGGATCAGATTCACTGTCTGACCTGAGGGATCAGATTCACTGTCTGACCTGAGGGATCAGATTCACTGTCTGACCTGAGGGATCAGATTCACTGTCTGACCTGAGGGATCAGATTCACTGTCTGACCTGAGGGTTCAGATTCACTGTCTGACCTGAGGGTTCAGATTCACTCTGTCTGACCTGAGGGTTCAGATTCACTCTGTCTGACCTGAGGGATCAGATTCACTCTGTCTGACCTGAGGGTTCAGATTCACTGTCTGACCTGAGGGATCAGATTCACTCTGTCTGACCTGAGGGATCAGATTCACTGTCTGGCCTGAGGGATCAGATTCACTGTCTGGCCTGAGGGATCAGATTCACTGTCTGGCCTGAGGGATCAGATTCACTGTCTGGCCTGAGGGATCAGATTCACTGTCTGACCTGAGGGTTCAGATTCACTCTGTCTGTGTGCTGAGGTTCACCGAGCATTCAAGTACACTGTCTGAGTGTTCAGGTTCACTGAGCATTCAGGTACACTACCTCAGCGTTCAGGTTCACTGTCTGAGTGTTCAGGTAAACTATCTCAGTGTTCAGGTTCACTGAGTGCTCAGGTACCCCCTGCACACGGCCGCACTCAGATGTCACTCAGAGGACACGTGCAGACTGTCCCTCAGTGGAGGAGCAGCGGAGCCTGCGGGTGCGATAAGGCTTCCTGTGTGAACTCTGGGTCTGAGACAGACGCACGGCTGTGTGTGACTCCACTACTGCCACAGCGAGGCTTCCCTTCGGCCCCTCCCATCAAACACACGGGGGCCTGTACCACTATGAGTATGATTCACATCAGGTTACGCCTGTTAAGAAATCACACCTAAGATTTTTAAATAAATGGACACCTAAAACCATAATAATAATTATTATTACTATTATTATAACAATAATAATAATCACAACAACAAACAATAATAATAACAACAGTACTTTAATGATAACTAATGAAATAATAATAATATATTATTGCATTAAATCAAAGCACTAACAGCAGTTTTTCACCCTAACCCTAACCTCCGACCCTTCTGGAGCAGCCACCAGCTCTGCCGTACAGTCAAAGGGTTATTCCAGGCAGCTGATGAATTTAATCGCGTGCGGGAGGTGGGGGGGGCGTGAGGACTGGCCCGGGTGAGTTCTGTGCGAGAGACTCTTCCAGCAGCGAAAGAGCTTTCTGCAGCGAACCAGATGAGTCACTGAGAGACAGAAATACCACAGAGCTCAAAGACTGACTGAACAGAGTCAGAGAGAGGCTCTGCTGGGGGGGAAGGCTGCTCAGAGAGGGGGGAGTGACCTAACGGAGTCAGAGAGAGGGCTGCTGGGGGAGGGGGGGGTTGTGAAAGGGTTAGAGGGTGAGAGGGCGAGTGAGTGCAGTGAAGAGAGAGAGTGTGTGTGCGTGTGTGTGTGTGTGTGGGGGGTGCGTTTGTCTTGTGTGCGTGTGTGAGTGTGCGTGTGTGTGTGGGGGGTGCTTTTGCGTGTGTGTGTGTGTGTGTGGGGGTGTGTTTGTCGTGGTCGTGGTGTGTGTGTGTGGGGGTGCTTGTCGTGTGAGTGTGCGTGTGTGTGTGTGTGGGGGGGTGCGTTTGTCGTGTGTGAGTGTGCGTGTGTGTGTGTGGGGGTGCGTTTGTTGTGTGGTGTGAGTGCGTGTGTGTGAGTGTGCGTGTGTGTGTGAGTGTGTGTGTGTGGGGGGGTGCGTTTGTCGTGTGAGTGTGTGTGTGTGAGTGTGCGTGTGTGTGTGTGTGTGGGGGTGCGTTTGTCGTGTGTGTGAGTGTGTGTGTGTGAGTGTGCGTGTGTGTGTGTGTGCTCAAACGTGTGGAGCTCATCATGTGGCACAGTAAAGGTCAATATTGACTTTAGAAACAGGCCAGCAGATAAGAGAGCTGCACACACAGCCAGAGATTTACAGGAGAAACACTCACAGCACGTTCGGCCCCGATACGCAACCACGCCACGCCCGGGACAAGGCACACTGCTTTCCTTCCTCTCTCCCTCCATCTCTCTCTCTCTCTCTCTCTCTCCATCTCTCTCTCTCTCTCTCTCTCTCTCTCTCTCTCTCTCTCTCTCTCTCTCTCCCTCCATCTCTCTCTCTCTCTCTCCATCTCTCTCTCTCTCTCCCTCTCCCTCCATCTCTCTCTCTGTCTCTCTCCCTCCATCTCTCTCTCTCTGTCTCTCTGTCTCTCTCTCTCTGACAGGCGGTGACAGTTTCACACACGCAGCAGGTTGTGTCATTCGCTATCTAACCCCCCCCCCCGATGCTCGGCCTGTGCACCACGGCTGTGCACAGACACACACGCGCACACACACACACACACGCAGGAGTGCACACACAAAAACACACACATACATGCAGGTGTGCACAGACGCACACGTGCACACACACACACAAACACACAGGAGACACACACGCACGCACACACACGTGCCTCATGTCCACACACACAATGGGCTGGACAGCCTGCTAGCCCAGGTGTGCTCACCTGCGACACGCCTCAGGCGCTCTCTATAGCTAAAGCTGGCCCAGAGAAACAGGTCTCATTCACCATCCGTCTGTCTGTCATTTCATCTCTCTCTCTCTCTCTCCCTCTCTATTCTCTCTCTCTCCATGCCTCTCTCTCCCTGCCTCTCTCTCTCTCCCTCCCTCTCCTCTCCTCCCCCCCCTCTTCCCTCTCTCCCTCCATCTCTCTCCTCTCTCTCCTCTCTTCTCTCTCTCTCTCTCCTCCTCTCTCTCTCTCCTCTCTCTCTCTCTCTCTCTCTCTCCCTCTCTCTCTCCTCTCTCTCTCTCTCTTCTTCTCTCTCTCCTCTCTCTCTCTCTCCTCTCTCACTGCCTGTCACCTCTCTCCACTCCCTCCTCACTCCTGGGAGGAAAGTGAAGCAGAACAGCAGGTTCTGCACACAATCAGGGCTGTGTCAGAAGGGCACACGTGCATCAAACTGCCACGGACACGCCCCGCCTGTGACCGGGACCGCGGTCATGCGTGTGCGACCGTCTGCGTGCGGGCGGGGCTGACCGCCTGCACCCCGCACCGACTGAACATCCGCTTCACACCAGCTGCAGACCCCACACCGACCAAACATGTGCTTTACACACAATAAACCCAAATAAACCCAACACCAACTGTGGACCCCACACCGACCAAAGATGTGCTTTACACACAATAAACCCAAATAAACCCAACACCAACTGTGGACCCCACACCGACCAAAGATGTGCTTTACACACAATAAGCCCAAATGAACCCAAAGATCACCAAAATTAACCTGCAGAACTGGATTCATTTGCGCCTGTGGATGGGAGTGAAATTTCAGGGCACACGTTGATTTAATCCAGGCCATTTCCTTCAGCATTTGAATCATAGTAGTCAAAATAACTTCCTACTCCCAAAAAATCATTGCAAGACTATAATTATTCAGTTTCCAGTTAGTAGTTCCCAGTTCTCAGCACTTGTCATTTCTACTGTACAATTTCCATTTTTGACCCATTTGCAAAGAGCACGATGCAGCCACGTTTCAGGTGATTTGGGCAGGTCTCACTGTCAAAGTGCTTCAGCGAAACCAGTTTTTCTGTGCCATGCTTAAAGCTGTCCACTTGTGTGATCAGAACTGGTGCGTCAGCTTTGCTCTCCGTGTGGACAGGAAGGCGCTCGCTCCCGCTGGCTCTCCTGCTCTCTCTCTACGCGACACTCTCAGCGTCGCCGTTCGACACGCGCAGCTGTGAGCTTTCTGCGTTGCCGCGCTAGCTCACGCTCTCGAAGAAACAAAATCCATTACGACAGGCCCAGATGACGTCGCACACCGGAGATGTTTAACAGTTTAATGGGTGTTCAAATGTCTAAAGCAATATAGGATGTGGCTCCAAGTGTCGCTTATTAGTAATATGAGGGCCGCTTTCAAAAACTCCTTTTCTTCAACCGGACACCATCTTGCTCCAAGTTTGGCTGCTGCCCAAGGCCCTCATTTACATAATGATCTACGTTGCGCTTACCTGTGCCGCGTGGACACAAACATCCCTACGGATACAATCTAAAAAAAGAAAAAAGGTACTCCCTACACAAAAAAAGAGGGAAAGAACCGTCGGCCAATTAAAAAGCCCCCCCGGGCTGTTTCTCTGAACAATCACAACGTGCACCTAATTGGAATCTGAGACGGCTCTCAGCTTTCCCAGGACAGAGGCGTATGAAATTACACCCCGGGGAAAGCAGTTCACTTGGACCCGCCGAGCTTTTAGCTGGAAGTCCATCAAGCGCACACAGCTGTACGGCCCAAGAATGAACCGTCCGTCCAAACAAACACTTTCCCTGGGTTGTTACCCGCTTGCAGAGCCAGCCTAGGCTCCCCCGAGAAGTTTAAAGGAGGAAGCGTCTTCCTGAAACCTCATAATGGGAGAAGGGAGGAGACACACAAACTATCAGTGACCTACTTAGCGGTAATCGCAGCTAACGGGGGGCAAAGTCTTCTCCACTGGTACACGGTCAAATGATTGGCGGCACGGCTCCACCCATTTTGGAAAGCTGCGCTCTCCCATCATCACTTCTGACGGGAGCACCTTCCCTCAGAACCACCCTCTAACTGCCCACTCAGCTTAGCACAGAGCACGCTAACTCCACACAGAGAGGACTCGGCTGGGACTCGAGCCCGGGACCTTCTGGCAGCGAGGTGAGGGGTGTCCACTGCACCACCGTGCCGCCCACCTTTAAGCCCGGTAGAAAGCACCATAGAAACCAGGGTTCACGTTCAATGACAATCCCGTAGCAGAAGAACTGATCTGGGGTCAGGTTTTCCCAGCGGCCAACGCTCCAACCCGCTCCAAGGACACAGATGATCCTGGATCAGCTCAGTTTCTCTGACGTTCTCTACGCCTCCCGCCAGATGTGGGCAGAGCCACTCTACAGATGTGGGGGGAGTCTCCAGATGTGGGCGAAGCCTCGCTCTCCAGATGTGGGCGAAGCCTCGCTCTCCAGATGTGGGCGAAGCCTCCCTCTCCAGAGTTGGAGGAGGAAATTCCAGCACCGGGGAGCGTGCCGGCCATGACGGCTGGGGCGGGTGTGGTTAACTGGGGTCTCCCCCCTTACTCCCCAAATTCAAAACAGGTTCCCCGCGCTCACACTCACTCTCACACTCTCACTCTCACTCTCACTCTCACTCTCACTCTCACACTACTCCAATTTCACTCACACTCCACTCTCCTCCACTCTCCCTCACTCTCACTCTCACTCTCACTCTCACCTCACTCACCTCACATCACACTCACCTCACACCTCACCTCCAACTCCTCCTCTCACTCTGAACCTCACTCTCACTCTCAACCTCGCTCTCCTTCACCTCCCTCCACTCTCACCTCGCCCCTCCATCTCACCTCCCTCCTGCACTCTCCTCTCCATGCAACTCCCTCCAATGACACTCACACTCGACTCACGCCAACTCCAACTCACCTCACACCCAATTCAACAACATCCCCCCTCACACACACCTCACCTCACCTCACACTACCTCACCTCTCACCACACCACACCACCACACACCACACACCACTCACACACATCACACACACACACACACACTCACACACACACACACACACACACACACACACACTCACACACACACACACACACACACACACACACACACACTCACACACACACACACACACACACACACACACACACACACACACACACACTCTACCTTCTGCCGTCTCGTGATCTGCGGCACCAGTTTCTTTACATTTTCTTTTTATTAAAAACAGTCGCAGTCTCCATTTTCTAACTTTCCTATCTCCACCACTTTGGAACGCTATAATGAATTTGTAGGCCTCCCCCGTGTTTGCTACGGTAACAAGCATAAAGAAATTGCTTTCATACAAAATAGTACATCTACTACATAAATCCAAACCATTATCACATTAGATTAGCTGACATTTACGGGATTGTCCACCTCAGTGGAAATGTGCCTCTGGTCCCAGCAGGAGGACGTACACGTAAAAAACAGCATGCAATTCAGGACAGAACCGCCCTAAAAGACATTCCCGCAATTAACATCCACAATCCACGCTGCATTTTCACTTTGAACTTAAAGATCAGCATGTGAGAGGAGAGATTTAAGATTAAGGCATCACCAATCCATTACCTATGCATCCCCAAGGCCAATGTGAGATCAAGAGAAACTCCCATCAGGCTTAGGTGTGGAATGTCGCACAGCCTCCCCACGGGCTGTCACCGACCCCCCTGGGCTCTGGGTCTCGCTCCTCAGCCTGACTGCTGGAGCCCCCGAGCGGGCGTGACCTCGCCCGAGTTAATTGAGCTCTGCCCACCGCAGCCGCTGCCAGTGGAAACTGAGGCCGTGGTGCCAAATCTCATATGGATCAGTGGATCAGTTGCCAGCCAATCAGTGATAAGACACACACACACACACACACACACACACACACACACACACAGCAGCCCTTCCCTTTCACAGCCACCCCCCCACACCAGACTCCATTACCCAGCATGAAACTAAAGTTCCACCTGAGTCACCGCCACCACGGGGCCCGGAGAGGCTGGCAGGTACCAGAGTCAGTGAGCAGAACCACACTCCTCTTCCTCCCTGTTCCTATAAAACACCACCGCGCCTGTCCTCCGGAGCCACACCTGGCAACCACGTGTCCACTGCCCCACGCCCAAATCACCACCGCGCCTGTCCTCCGGAGCCACACCTGGCAACCACGTGCCCACTGCCCCACGCGACACAAAGAGTGGAGCCCAAATCTGCACCCCTTCCTACAGACTGGGGAGGGGCCTGCATGCGGCTCTTCCGGTCACGTGGTACTGCGTGGCCTGCGGAGCGTAAAACAGATTCTAGGCTGCAGGAGAGAGCGCATGCTGCAGCTTCAGAGCTAGCCAGCCAGGCTGCAGGAGAGAGCGCATGCTGCAGCTTCAGAGCTAGCCAGCCAGGCTGCAGGAGAGAGCGCATGCTGCAGCTTCAGAGCTAGCCAGCCAGGCTGCAGGAGAGAGCGCATGCTGCAGCTTCAGAGCTAGCCAGCCAGGCTGCAGGAGATGGAGCATGCTGCAGCTTCAGAGCTAGCCGCCGCTGCAGGAGAGGCCATGCTGCGGCTTCAGAGCTAGCCAGCCCGGCTGCAGGAGAGAGCGCATGCTGCAGCTTCAGAGCTAGCCAACCAGGCTGCAGAGAGAGCGCATGCTGCAGCTTCAGAGCTAGCCAACCAGGCTGCAGGAGAGAGTGCATGCTGCAGCTTCAGAGCTAGCCAACCAGGCTGCAGGAGATGCATGCAGCAGCTTCAGAGCTAGCCAACCAGGCTGCAGGAGAGAGTGCATGCTGCAGCTTCAGAGCTAGCCAACCAGGCTGCAGGAGATGCAGCATGGCAGCTTCGAGTAGCCCCAAGTGCAGGAGAGTGCATGCAGCAGCTTCAGAGCTAGCCAACCAAGCTGCAGGAGAGAGTGCATGCTGCAGCTTCAGAGCTAGCCAACTAGGCTGCAGGAGATGCAGCATGCTGCAGCTTCAGAGCTAGCCAACTAGGCTGCAGGAGATGCAACATGGTGACATCACAGTATCGCATAAATGTTTCAAATGACAAGGGGGGGGGTTGCTTGTTTATTTGTGTACTTGTGCCACCCGCCCTCCCCAGCCTTGGAGTGGAGCCCTTCTCAATGTGTGGAACAGAAATGGCAGCCTCAGCACAAATATGGAAAGAGAACAGCCTGCCTGGATCAGAGAGAGAGAGCAAGAGGGGGGGAAGAGAGAAAGCGAGAGAAGGGTAGAGAGGGAGAGAGAGAGAGACAGAGAGGAGAGCAGAGAGAAGAGAAAGGGGGAGAGAGAGAGGGAGAAAAAAGGAGACAGAGAGGGAGATATATAGAGAGAGAGGGTACAGAGAGGAAGAGAGAGAGTTAGACAGAGAAGGGAAGAAAGGGAGAGGGGGGAGGGAGGGGAAGAGACGGAGGAAAGGATAGAGGGATGCAGCCAGGGATTACACGCTTCCCCTCGGCTCCCTCCCAGCACAGTGCAGTAATAGAGTTCCGATGTACAGCAGAGTCACAACAACCCAGCATCACAACAACCCAGCACCACAACCGCATACAAACCAGTGCAACAGCCCGGGTACCACAAACCCAGCCCACAATCCCAGCCCACAACAGCAGTACCACAGCGCGTCAGGAGTAGCATTGTCTGCAGTCGAGTGGCAAACCTGCCCGGCATCGATTCCTTGACAAGACACTAACCTAACTGCTCTGGCAAATGAGAGGCATCAATGAAGCGCTTGTAAAAGTATTAAATCAGTCCACTACAACAACCCAGCGCCACAACAGCCCAGCACCACAACAACCCAGTGCCACAACAGCCCAGCACCACAACAACCCAGTGCCAGAACAAACCAGTGCCAACTCTGTCGTAGTGTAGCGTGTGATTCAGCTGATACAGACTACCCTTTGGGGTCTGTATAACCATATGCTACTTTCACACACTCAGTTTCTCTCTCTCACACACACAGGCAAACACGTAAAACACATTCACACACACACACACACACACACACAAACGGACACACACAGACAAACATGTGCAAACACACTCACAGACACACACACACAAACACACACACAGACATCCACACACACACACACACACACACACACACACACACACACACACACTCACAGACACAGACACAGACACACAGACATCCACACACACACACACACACATACACATACACATTCACACAGCCCTGCTGCAGGTGTGAATGGGACCCAAAGCAAACGACGCAAAGTGCTGCTCAACCCTGCGCTGCTCAGGGGGACTTGTACACCTGCACCGATGTGCAAATCAACTGCTCCAAACACTTCACAAGCCCTAAAGCACCATGCTCTCCACTCACACGGATTTTTAACAGATTAGCAGCATTTTACGCATGAATCCCACGTGTATTTATATTACATCGTTTGCGATTGTTTTGTTGGCTGAAAGTTAAAAGTTAAATCCCCGGGGGATTTAATGCACTGTATATCCGTCTCCATAAACTCATGTGAGGCCGTAGCTGTAAGACAAGGACTGGCACTGCCTCGGAAACGCGGCACCGTATGTCCCCGTTAAAAGGGCGCAATCCGGAGGAGGCCGCGCGCTGATGCCAGAGGTCCGCAGCCAGCAGTTGAAATATCTGTAATTCCCGACTGCCGAACTGTTGGGGGTCCTGCCCCGCCCCCTTCGAATCACCCGACAGCTCGGTACCAGAGTACAGCAAAAGCGCTCTGCGTGTCATCAGAAGTATGGTGCAGCGGTTAGGGCACTGGGTTCCAAACTCTCCTGTGCCGCTGGTTCAAATCCCGGGCCGGGTATTCCTGCTATACTCTTAGGCAAGTTACTTATCTTGAACCGCTTCAGTAAACATCCATCTATAAAAATGGATAGGGCATAAAGAACACATAGGCTACGTTGTGCGATTCTCTCTGCATAAGGGTGTCTGTCTGGTAATGTAATGCTATGAAAAATATATTATTTCCTCATTGATTCCCAAAAGGGCCAATGACACTCCATGTAACTGAAACACTACAGCATCCATCATATGTATTTTTTCCTGATCCGCTATTTCTTTGACAAAAAGGCAAACCAGTCAGACTGTACAGGCGTATGACCAACAGTGTCGGCGGCGTGCGTAATTAACCGAAATAAAAAACACCCCGGCACGAGGAAGTACGTTGGTGCCGTCAGTAATAGGAGCAGAGTTTCCGGAACCTAACATGTACAGTGACTAATGCTTTGAGCCGCCAACACACTCACAATTAAATACTTCACAGTCTTTTCAGCACGCCAGCGCGTGGGTTTAGAGAAGTGAGTGAGTGAGGGTCAGTCGTGACACCAGAAACGCTAATATAACAACTACACAAACCGGAAAACACCCAAGTTACCGTGTAAACAGCCGACACTTTCTACAATAGCGCACCACCCACCACCCACCACCACACACTGGAGAAACCCCCGCACAATTTAGATAATCGAGGACGCGGGGGTTCCCACAATCACAGTCAAGGACCTACAATTAATCTAATAATAAACTAAACTCTCCCTCTCACACTGAAAACGTCGATATCAACATTAATCACGATTTACATGGCATGGCTATTTTTCATTTACCTGCCAAATTAATAGAAAACTACCTTAACCTACTGATTAGCCAGGAAAAGTAAGTTATTGGACAATACAGCTAATCAAAACTATACACGCATTTACTATAGACAAGCAACGCAACACGTTATGCAGCTTCTCGCTGTATCTGATAACCATGCGAGATTACTAAGGTTTGTCTTGGTGAAAGGAACTAAATAAAGAACCTATTGAAATGTATGGACCAGTTACCTGACAGGTTTCTGTGTTAATTGACTGCGTACATCCAAGGCAGGGTTAGGCTCTAAGTATTACATAAATTCCATTTATCAAGCAACACACTAGGCTACATATTGTGTGGAATTAGCTAGACGCGAAGGTACAGTTGTGGCAACGAAAATGAGACTAAAGTGTGCCCGCATTTTACAGACAGTGATATGCTGGCACCATTAACAGTTTATCGCGATAGCAAACTGTGCTAGGTGAACCAAAATACTGGTATAAAGACAACATCACCATTTATCGGCTTGCTGAGAATGTTAGATGTTGGCTAACTGTCTTGTGAACTAGGCTCTGTCGAGAATGTTCAAAAATAAAGACGAACAGAAAAGAATAACAAATAACAACAAAATCACGTTGCTGCTCAGACTGCGTATTTTTAAAGCCACAGGTCCTCCCTGATATATAGCCACATCATTCAATCCAGCTAACGTTAAAGCAGCGCACGCAAAATAAAAATGAGAGGTCTGTGACTTAGCACTGAACTCGGTCCATTCGTTATAGACCGTATTGACAAGAATAAACACGATTTTGGCTCTCTGATAAAGCCCGAGCAGCGAGCTAATGCCAAACTAACGATACGCGGCTACACAGCGATGGTTGTCGTATTAGCCAGTGTGCCACAACCAAGCAATTGCCGTTGTGTACAGACAACCAATTAACGTTATTGCTTTACATTCTAACAGTTTATTAGCCACGTATGCTGGATATCCTATATAGTATGTTAACTACACTAACGCTCGATAGTGACAGGGTGTATAAACCCACTAACGTCAGGCTAACAACACAATACATATTCCTATTTAAAAATAAACACCTAACCTTAGCGGAAAATACAGTACGTAGCCACGCCATTCTTACCTGGTAAGCTGCTAACGGTCGAGTAAAAATAAGATTTTTCTCTTTCCTTATCTCCGGTTTATCCGCTCCATGGGGAAAGGACTCCTTATTTACCCGACTCGCGCAGATCCAGACGAGTTTGCTCAACTTCTGCAGGCCTGGGTCTGTCTGTCACTGGCCTGCGGGTCCTCAAATTTTTTATTTAACCGGCGATGTCACAGCAATGAGTGGGCGAAACTGATTATCCCACGCAACGAAAGCTACACGTACAGTTCCGTTTATTTAGAGCTACATTATAACGTTACCATTCGCTGTTAACACTACTGATTCCTAACTACAAAAGCATTCAGAATCTGTGTTTTCGTTTGAGGACCTCGGTCGCCGCAAACGATAACATTTACGTCTATGAACGTACGGCGTGATAGCTGCCCGATTACTGCCTGAAAAAATGAAAACTTGTCACAACATTCGAACCAAGATGAAATGATCTGTTCTAATGGGTGGACGCAGTTCGTTTGATTTTGAAGACGCTGATAGCTTCAACCTTGTTTGTGTTAAGGAAAGAAGATGATCAACGAGGCTTGTAACTAGGGGGAAGTGCATTACAGCCAGCTTGTCCATTGTCTTCAAATAACTAAAATTAATTAATTGCACACACGATTAATCCGAAACATTAATTGGAAAATTACGCTACATGTATCAATGAAACTGTTTCCTCTTTAAATATGTTGAACGCAAAGTGGAAAAGAAAAAAACCAGTTAGACGTGATTTCAATATTTCTCTGTGAAGAAATATCCTATGCACTGCAAATTCAGTTTTTATATTTTGTAATAGTTTTTATTTGAATATTGCATTTGTCAACACTAACTCAACATTTAAATGGATACGTTTCATTATATAAAAATGTTCACTTTCTAAAATTCTATACAAACGTAGCCAGCACGATTTAGATCTCATGTGATAGAGATTTCTGTAATTGGAACCATCGTTCTTTAACAGTACTGCTGTCCATGCTGTAATTTGATATCCACCTTCCTTGTCTGATGTTGAAAAAATACACAATGCACACGACAGTTGGCTTGATAAATTCCGCGATTCAAATTCAACTGCGTTGACGATAACCGTGACCTAACTAGCTATCAGATACCGGCCTCAGATTACTTTTACTCTTTTTATGGCTCTGTTTTCACATAGTTCTTGAAATGTAGTGCAGTAGGCTAAGTGTCAAGTTTGTGTACTGGAAAAAGTGTCAAAGTGTTTTAAATGGAAAATGCACATTAGGCTGAATACAGGAGTGACACCACTTAATTAACACAACACAGCTTATGACTTAATTTTCAAATATGTGTGTTTAAGTGCGTGCGTGCACGTTTCAGCATTTTCATTACAATATCGCGCAGTCATAAAAAATGCAGCCATTTTAGAGCATCAATTTTTAAAGAGTGTAATTTGGGAAAGAGTTCAATGGGACCGGCTCCCAGAGACTCACAGCCAGCAATCCACACTGTTCCAACCCAAGGAGCACCTTATCGCAGAGCGCCCCCGTGTGACGGAATAAGGCCTGAAACATTTTCACGTCGTCAATACAACAAGCTCATAAACTAAGAATGCACTCGTGAACAAGAGCTAAATTCAAAAATGGCCATCATAGGTCTGTTACTTGGTAAATTAATATTGGGAGTTTACGATTTTAAAAAAATTCCACGAGACTTGAAGAGGGTTCACATACTATGAAAATATGTACACTTATTAAAATAGAAGCATACGTACACAGTAAAATGTCCTGTGTTAATTCAACTCTAACGGAGTAGCCTACGCTACACGAGTCCAGTAGGGACCATATGTACTCTGTAAGAGTTGATTTAACACGCAACATTTCACTGTGTAGCTCTTTACATCTACCAGATTCCCGATTTCTAATCCTTCTCTATGTCATGTCTTCAAAAGCTCAGAGATTAAGGTTTGTATTGTCTTGCCATCCTGATGAGTGACACATGACTGAAAATATATTTGCAGAATAAAAAGTAGTGACGTCGATGAAAATACGATTACTGAAATTACACTTTTTTAAAATCAAGAATCGAAGTCATGACTGAATTGTGGGACTGACCGTAAATTTTACTTTCTAGGCAACAATAGATGAACAAAACGGCGCTTTTCATCCACAAACACATATGTACACAACATTTATTACAGTAATGTTTATGCAAAATATATTCACATTAGACGGCGTAATTTCATTTGGGCTCGTTTTAAAAAGGAAGCATAAAAGTCAGTCAACTAAAATATATGAAAGAAACGTGAGGAAGAATTAACGTAGGCTACATTCAAAATAACACACAAAAACCACCAGGATAATCCTTCAGAAGACCAACCCCATATCATGCACACCGTTTAAAAAGACAATCAATATTATATGCAGGTTTAAAAAAATTATAATAATAAAGTGCAGGACCCAGGTCGTTGGAGGGAAACCGGACGAATTATTACTGTTATAAATAGTTTTCCCATTTGTCATCAAACTGATTCAAATTTCTGGTTTCCTTAAATTTTAAACAGGCCTACACAAAACATCTGAGGTCAATACTTGTACCAATGCGACGTGTTTAACTCCCCAAGTGCAATTTCCTCATAAATAGTCTGTATATTAAAAAATAAACATATCTTTAAAAATAAACGATAACTCTCTTCTCATTTGTAATAACCAACAAAAATCCAAAAAACGAAATAATTAATTTTCCTGCTCCATACACGGCTATAGTAACGGGACAATTCGAATTTAATTACGTTTGCCGTTCGCTTGAGCTTACCGGCAGCTCCACTGAGGACGTCACGCGTTTTCTGACACGAACCGCACTCGGGGGGGCACGTGAGTGCAAACGTTCAGCTCCGCGGGAGTTACAATCAACGCGTTCTCATTCTCCCGTATTGCCATAATTTCAGTTGCTACAATATAGTGCAATAATGGCAGTGTATTTTCGCTAAAATCCAAAGCAATGTTATTACGCTCCTGGGCCTCGTGATCACCGATTTACAGCTGTTTCGTCTACTTTCTAATTTGATGGGCTTGTGCAAAATTTTGCTAATCGTCTCCTGCCTGCAATCATACTGAGGTCGTTTTCAGGAGTAGCTGACTGATTCAAAATTATTTTCAATCCGTTTCGGTTAAGCGCTCTTTCTTGTTACATAGGCTATGGCGGAAAGGTCCAGGTTCGACTGGTTTTTGTCCCATTACAAAAAAGTAATATGCTCTGAAACGAAACATAATACCTCAAATATAAAAAAACTGCTTTCTCACACTGACAAAATGTCCCGCCTGTAACTACATGTAGATCACTTATGACCACAGTCATACACGTAATTTTCTGCAAATATATTGCACAAAATGACATGAATTGTGAAATGTTTTACAACATACAGGATGCATAAAATTGCATATATTAAAGAGGAAATGAGTGACATATTTAGGAAATCCTTCCATACACAATATGTCATGTACAACAAATATAGTTCTCATATTCTGGAGGCCAGATTTTTACCATGTATAGACATGTACGCTTTTCTCATAACTTTAACACAGGAAAAGGGATGATTGGCTCGATCAATTATTAAACCAAGTTAGCCAAACTCAGGACAAACACCGAAAACCAACCCCAAACCCATTTTTTGAAAGCCAACAGTAACAGCTAACAGACTGGGGCCAATGATGACCACACTGGGTAAATCTACAGCTGAACCAGACTGGCTCATTATAGCCCTTTCCCACTGTAGAGCTGGAACCAGGCTGGCTCATTATAGTCCTTTCCCACTGTAGAGCTGGAACCAGGCTGGCTCATTATAGCCCTTTCCCACTGTAGAGCTGGAACCAGGCAGGCTCATTATAGTCCTTTCCCACTCTAGAGCTGGAACCAGGCTGGCTCATTATAGTCCTTTCCCACTGTAGAGCTGGAACCAGGCTGGCTCATTACAGCCCTTTCCCACTGTAGAGCTGAACCAGGCTGGCTCATTATACCCCTTTCCCTCTGTAGAGCTGGAACCAGGCTGGCTCATTATAGTCCTTTCCCACTGTAGAGCTGGAACCAGGTTGGCTCATTACAGCCCTTTCCCACTGTAGAGCTGAACCAGGCTGGCTCATTATACCCCTTTCCCACTGCAGCGATGGAACCAGACTGGCTCATTATAGCCCTTTAGTGTAGGGCTACAATTCAGTAAGGCTAAAATGAGCCAAGCTGGTTCCAGGTTTAAAGGTAAAACAAAAATAATATCTCTACCCGTAGAGTCCACGCCGTCAGGAGGACTTAAAGATGAAACACTCAGAAGTAAAGTTGCTAAGGGCTCCTGGCTTACACTCACTCAAGGAAACATGCAGTAACTGTGAGGACCGAAGCGCTTCATCTAATCAAGAAACAATGGAGCTCTGAGGAGGGCTTTCCCACTTCTAATTTACAAGTGACTTGGCTTCATCCATCTGGTTGGCTGCTGCCAGCGCCAATCTCAGACTTCCACCAATAACACAGGTGGACGGAAAGGGGGCGGGAAGAGCGGGAGAGGCTGGAGGGGTGCTACGAGTGTGTTAGCGCGTCCTGGAAGCAGAGAGACCGAACTGACGCTTCCTGATCTCCATGGAGACCAGAGGGGAGGCAGATGCAGGGTTAGGGGGCGTCGGCCGAGGCGCTGGCGGTAACCGGGGGCTCGGAGAGAGAGTCCACGGGGGTGAGGATGATCTCCACCTCCTCCTGCTCCTGCTCCTTCTCCTCCGGCAGGGTGGAAAGAGGAGGGGGGTTGGCCTTCGCCTCCCGCGCCATGGGGGCCCGTCTGATGACCTCCACCGTGGCCCCGCCTACCCCCCAGCTCGGCCCCCCCGGTTTGGCCGGCTGGCCGCATGGGCTCTGGAGCACCAGGGGGCCCTCCGGGGTGGGACGGGCGTCGCCACTGGCCCCCGGGCGGTAACACTGCACCACCACACTCTTCTGCTGCCCCTGGGGGCTGTCCGTCACGGCCGTGGCCCCTCCTCCTGTGGCCGGGAGGGGCGGAGCCTCCAAAGAGGAGGCGGGGACTGCGCTCAGGAAGCGGATGTGCTGGTCCTGGATCACGATCTCCATGATTTCAGGCTGGGGGGGCTGCTGCGGGGGCTGGGGGGCCAAGGAGGAAGAGGAGGAGGATGAAGAGGAGGAGGAGGCCTTCTGGATCACCCCACCGGTAAAGGGCGAGAGGGTGTGCCCGGCAGGGGAAGGGGGCAGCAACTGCCCCGCCTCTTCAGGGCGTGGCTTCCTGGGCCGGCCCCTCTTCCTCTTCATGGGTGTGGCCCCAGCCACATCGACGGGCGACGGGTCCGGGGCCCGTTTAGGGGCCGCCAGGCGGGACTTCTGCAGCACGCCGGGGCTGGGGGCTGGGCCAGGCGTGGTTGTCACGGTGACGGGCGGGGCCTTCTCCCTCTCCGGGTAGGAGAGGCTCACCCCAGAGGGCAGGATCATGTTGAAGACGGCGGTGGCCCCGCCCGGCTGCTGGGGCAGCGTAGTCATGGTGATGGGCAGGGTGACCTTCAGCGCGTCCTTGGGGGCCAGCGGCGGGGGGGAGGAGCGGGCGCAGGCTGGGGGCGGGGCCTTGTCCGGGACCGAGCCGCGGGGCAGCAGCTGGGGGTAGCGCTTCATCACCGCCTCCACCTGCAGGTCGCGACCCCCAGCCCCCGCCCCCCCCGCTGTGCCCCGCCCTCCCTCCGCCCCCTTCACCGGCTTCTCCCCGTGAGCTGGTTTCCCTGGTGACGCCTGGTCGCCCCTCTCTCTGTCCTTCTGGAGGAAGGAGAAATAAACACACCCTCTCACATCATTACATCAGAGGTACTCTTGTAATGACTGTGATACATTGTTTCGACTCGTAAGGACCGTGACACACTATTTCTACCTTGTTTTCAGGCCCGCCTCCTTCGCCGTCTGCTCCGCCCCCTTTTGCCGGGGCCACGTTCCTCTTGATCACCTTATGGGGCTTCGGGGAGCCACCTGAGGGCAATTTAAAGGGGGGGGGGGGTGTCCAGTGAGAATCAGAGTTTAATGCAAGGTCATAATGAACACAGTGCTCGACACCCCGCACTGTGTATGACACTGGGTGGCGTCAGATGGCGTCATGCCACACAAAATACTGCAGCAATTGGCTGATATTTATAGTCTGTGAACCTGCGTCTCTCCTCTCTCAATGTTGGAAGGACTGTGAGCACACCTATGGGAGCAACATATGGCCCTCGGCCTAAAGCCCCAAGCTAAAGTACAATATGAAGAATGCAGAGCTGGAGGCAATCACTGCCAAAACAAAGAAATAAGCCAATCTTCACAGGTACTTTTGTTTTATATTTATAGTTAAAATCTTATTACTTCTTTCTTAATAAGACAAAAATATTGGCCATGAGGTGAGACAGTTTTTATCTCATCTCAACAGTAAAAAGTGACTTGGCCAATATTTACTACTTCAGAGAAAAAAAGAAGAGTCTCGAGACTAAAAAGACTTTTTTGCAGCGATGACATTTCAGGTATTTATTTTCAGGGACTTGCTTCATAGAGGAAGTCCTCAGATGGCCCGTGTTAGGGCCCCAGACTGCCAGCTGAGCGGCCCGCTTTAGGAGCTGGTTTTGGGCGCGGCCCGTCGGAGGTCGGGGGGTGCGGACGGACCTGCCAGGGCGGCGCTGGTGATGAGCTCGGCCTGGCTGCAGCGGGGGTTGACGATGTGCTCCTGCACCAGGAAGCGCGCGATCTCCACCACGGTGTCGAAGGAGCGCTTCAGGATCTTCTGCGCCCAGTCGCAGATGAGCTCGCACGCGGCCTCCGTCACCTCCTGCTTGTACGTCTGCACCAGCTCCGTCAGCTCCGACTGCGGGAGGGGAGGGGCCTCGCGTTAACCACGCCCACTTCTTCACCGCATCACAGCAGCCTGCCACAGCCACCTACTGCTAACCGCTCATAGGGCAGCTAGGCTAAGTGGTTCTATGTGTTATGTCAGGCGCTGTTATAAATTGTATAGCATTTATGTTTGATTTTGGTTCTAGATTGGTCACAATGTTCATCTCTCCTATGATTTGTAAATACTAGTTATTTGCTCAGCTCTTTTCCTTTAAGAACTGTTACTTCTCTTTTTAACGTGTTTGACCTGTGAAAACCTTTTTTCACGCAACAGTCTACTTCCCCCTTGGCAAATCACTCCGGATAACAGAATCTGCTAAATACTGTAAATGCACTGTAATGAGGAAATGAAAACCCAGGGAAAGTGTTGGGTTGGACAGAACGGAGCTTTTATAGACGAGCATGAATTAAGGAGTAAAGAAGCTGAGGGCCATGGGAAGGGGCCATGCCTCACTTTGAACAACCAATCAGTGGGGTGGATGAAAAATGTAAGCACCAATCAGCAGGCGGAATCTTACTGGGTCATTCTTGAGGTCCAGGCTGGGCAGCAGGGGCATGTTCAGGACGCTCTTCCGGCGAATTCCGCTGTAGCAGTACGTGTCGGCCGCAGAGTCAAGGAGCCACAGCCTGCACTTTCCTGATTGGCTCTGAAGCAGCCAATCGTTCGATTGGCTCCCACTTTTATCATATGTATGGGGGACCAATGATATCACAACAAAACAGTCACAGCTACAATGTGCAGTAAGGAGACAGGAATGTGGGTGGAAAATCAGGAGAGCCCTCACCCTTGTCTGGCTATAATGTAGGACCAAATCCAATCAGAGCTCATGAGCTCCCACCACTCAACAAGAAAGCAGACCTGATTGGCCTCTGAGATGTAAAAAAAAAAAGCCAGTATTGGCAACCATGGTTACCACAAAATGATTATAATATGAAGGTGTGTCAGTGGCTGGAGTGATTGACAGGCATCTCTGGATCTAAGACTGACCTGGTGTGCAAAACATGCCCCAAACTTTTAAAAATGTACCAACGAGAGGGCATTTGCCCAATGAGTTGAGCAGTAACAGAAGCGGAATGCTGTGGAACATTAATGCAACACAGGAGGCAAAAGGATATTTGGACTGGCCCCGCCCCCCCAGCCTGCGGGCTTTGATGTTGGGGAAGATGTCGCGGATGATCTTGCCGAAGTTGGCGGCACTGAGGGAGCGGTACTGGAGGTTATCACAGTATCTCCTTGGGGGGGGACAAAGAGACGAACAAAGCACGCTTACAAATGTTTGTTTCTTTTCTTCGAAAAGACGGCGTAATTTAGGAACTTTATATACAGATGTAAAGAAAAAGTATTCCCCAAAGGGGGCGAACGTTTTTCAGAAGTTTGATGATGATCCCTTGGGACTCCATGACGGACCCCAGTGTAGAAGCCCCTGATGTACAGTAAGCATAATGTACCAGCCAGTACTCCAGACTTAACCTGTAGGCCTTGAACACGTCCTGCTTCTTACTTACCTATAGGCCACGAACACGTCCTGCTTGGGCTGCATGCTCATAACTTACCTGTAGGCCTCGTACACGTCATGCTTCTTACTTACCTGTAGGCCTCATACACGTCCTGCATGGGCTGCATGATCCTAACTTACCTGTAGGCCTCGTACACGTCCTGCTTGGGCTGCGTGCTGCTAACTTACCTGTAGGCCTCGTACACGTCCTGCTTGGGCTGCGTGCTGCTAACTTATCTGTAGGCCTCGTACATGTCCTGCTTGGCTGTACGTACCTGTAGGCCTCGTACACGTCCTGCTTGGGCTGCGTGCTGCTAACTTACCTGTAGGCCTCGTACACGTCCTGCTTGGGCTGCGTGCTGCTAACTTACCTGTAGGCCTCGTACACGTCCTGCTTGGGCTGCGTGCTCCTAACTTACCTGTAGGCCTCGTACACGTCCTGCTTGGGCTGCGTGCTGCTAGCTTACCTGTAGGCCTCGTACACGTCCTGCTTGGGCTGCGTGCTGTTAGCTTACCTGTAGGCCTCGTACACGTCCTGCTTGGGCTGCGTGCTCCTAACTTACCTGTAGGCCTCGTACACGTCCTGCTTGGGCTGCATGCTGCTAGCTTACCTGTAGGCCTCGTACACGTCCTGCTTGGGCAGGCAGGTGTCCGCATGCTCCTCCAGGTGGCTCCGGATCCAGTTACATGCGTGCAGCTGGTCAGACGTGTTGAAGGAGTTGGAGTCACCACCGCTGCGCGTCAGGACAACACAAAGCACAGATCCCAGATCAGCCTGGGGGCCCAAACCGGCTGCCCGAACAGCGTCTGCCACTGTTCTCTAATCAGCAATCAGAGGTGAATCAGCTGGTCACCATAGTAACAAACACATTCTCAGCATGTTTGCTTAGTCATAATACCCCTGAGTTCATTACAATTGGGCTTGGTGTGTCTGTGGGCTTGAATATATGATTCAGTGCTGTGGAGATCCGCTCCTCATCTGGATGGCTAATTTCACTGGAGTCCAGGGTGAAAGGCTTAAGCCAACAATTTTAGCCCATTCAACCTATTATTAAGATCAGTAAATCTGTGTAGTCCTGAGGTATAAAAACAATACCATACACTGACATTAAAAAAGCCAGTGTATTATTTCTGCAGTGAGGACATTTTACTTCAAAACTGAGAAGCCGAATCAAAGAGGCTGAGATGTGAAATCTGTAATTGTCCTCACTGAATACATTTTTTTCCCCCAAATCATTCCAACAGTTAAAGTCTACGTGTTTGTGCGTTCCCCCTAAAATTCTGAGAAGCTAAATTAGCAAATTTGTCTTCATAAAGTACCTCAACTTCATGTACTATTGCAATTCCTCGTTCATGTCCATCTATCTGTCATGCTAAACAGACGCAGTAACCACACTCTACCACTAGAGGTCATGGTTCAGTCAGATCGGGCGAGGGCCCACACCCCCGGCAGTAAGTGCACAGTAAACAGCATATTTCCCACCTCTTCTCGGTCGTCCCCGGTCCGGAGGGCAGCTGCAGGTACAGGTAGAGCTTATCGCTGTCAGAGAAACGCTGGACCTCTTGCTGTAAAGACAGAGGGAGCCAGAGAACAGGGTAAGGACATGCATATTACAGGGCGAGCCCCAAACGCTGCTCATTTGTAAATGACACTTGATGGTGGTGGATATGTTTTTGTCATCTTTACATCTTCATACGTTCAGCTAACAAACTGAACCTCCTTTTCTGACATAACACCATTCCCTTATTTTATTATTTTAAAAAAACAGGACTTTGCAAACAGGTTCAATGCCCAAATTATGTTATTTTGCAACCACAGAAAGCTAAATCTTGCTCCATTTATGTATCTAGTTTTTACCGTCATGGTCAGAACTCAACGTGAGACTGTAGATATGTTGGAAAAAAAGTAATTCCCCATTTATTCTCTCTGATCGAGGAGAGCCAAAGAACACTGTACAATTATATCATACATAAATCAACACTATTGTTAATTTTCCTGCCCGGAAGTCTGGCCTATTCACAGTGAACCCATTGTTATCACGAAAATGCAGCTTCACATAGAATCTTTGGGGAGAATGAGTGGGCTTGGGTGACCTGCATATTTTTTGGACCTGCAGAATGTATGAATATTAAATTAATATACATGTTCATTTCTATAGGCACCTAGCCTTCTGAGTAGAGGAATACAAAATTTTTTGCGCCAAAATAAATAGCATTATTCCAAATTAAAACTCACCAGGATGAAATCCACTTTGCTCTGAATGTTCTTACTGCAATAAACAAAAAAATATGTGAGGGTGCAAAATCTGGAAGCAATGAAGGTCTAGTTCAGAAAACAACAAAGGTTGAAGTCCTCAGTCAACACTGTTAACTATAAATTATGAAATCCAAAACATAAAGGGGCAATTACAATCAACTTAGCAGGGGTCTAAACCCTTAAACAACAGAACTCCATATAAACTTCAACAGCTGCTGCTAAACTGTGGAAGCAGTGGTTCAGCTGTACCTGCCGAAATTAAGTTCTGTGGAATTGGGGTTTAAATGATTTGTAGTTTTTAGTTAGATAAGTTTTAACCGTGTAAGAGTAGGTGCTTTGCAATGTTCTTTTTTTTTGAAACTCCAAGTCAGTGTTCTAGAATTTTCAGTTACCAGCAGTGATTGTTACATCAGCATTAAAATGTTCAGTTAAGAACATTCTAATCACATATATGTGATCTCACAACCTACAGGGTTAAACTTGTGCTAAGCTGGCTGCAACTGCCCAGTAGCTTTTAGAAGACCCAACGGTCGAGTGTCCTGCACATGGTAGCACAGTTAAGGGCGCCGGGAGAAGATGGGGTCTTACGAAATGTTACTCCTCAGCTTCCGGAGCAGCATGCTTGGCTCGGACCCCACCTCTGCGAGGTCCAGTCTGGGGGCGTCCCGGCTGGGCATTGCTGCCTGAGGGCCGTCTTCCGCCATGGCTTTCCGCTCGTCGCCGTAGAAACCCGCATCCGGGTACCACCACCGGGAGATCTACGGTTGGGAGCACAAGAGCGTAAATAAAATAGAGAATCACATCTTTTTTTTCTTCTTTTCTAAATTTTTGCTTCTGGATTTATTTATTTTTTTTGGGCCTACACAGATTCAGCCCTGGCAAAGAGTTCAGAATTCCAGGAAATCATTTTATTCAGACAGGTATTTTACAGAAGAAATTCAGGTCAAGTACTTTGCTTAAGGTGGGAATCAAACCAGCAACCTTTGGGCCAACAAACCCAGTTCCCTAACCACCATACTGTAACATCACCCTGTTTAATAAAATGATTAATGACAATGTTAATATCAGTACTATTACTAATAGTAAATGTAGTAATATTAGTATTAGAAGTAGTATTACTACTATTCATAATATTTCAAAAACATTATAAAAGCACAGCACCTGGTATTCAATCAAACAATCTTCTGGATAAATACCAATGTTTCACAAGTAATATAAACTCAGCTGCAACCAAACTAAAAAAGGCAGACTTTAATGGCACATTAGATCCTGAATGTTTTTTATTCTAATTATTTAATTATTTGTAGATCTCATTGTTTAGAGTACGGTTTAAAAAATACTGTTTTTTAACTATGCGGTGCTGTTCACCTGTGAAAATCAAAACTTTCACTTTCAGCTACGAGCATACCTCCCTGCTGGTTGTAACAGCTATGTATGAGGATTTTAAGTATTCTGCTCCATATATGATTTTACATCAACGACGGAATTAATGTTCTTTAAATCCTGTTAACAGATTATCAAAGTCAGTGTGCTGATACTACGGCACGAATTCCCCCAAATTCCCAACGCTTAGTTATTCTTCAATGAAACGAGACTGCGGTCCCTCCCACTACGACACGAGACTTCCAATGTCTGAACGATCGAAAAAAATAGACCCGCGATGTCTGCTTCACAGCACATCGGTTATAAGAACAGAGATTCTCCAAATTAAAGTTATTTTTTCAGTGCATCGGCGCTGAATTACTAGACGATGGCTGTAAACATGAGTTGCTAATCATACAGCTAATACTATCTTGGTAACGTCAGTGCTTAATCGGACACAGGCTACTACGGTAACTACGAGAATGTAGCTGGCAAGCTAGTAGTAAGCACGTTCGTAGCTAAACCAGGCACCTTTACAAATTCTGAATCCACGAAACACGCCTAATGCACAAGTCTAGTTTTACTCTTTTCCACATTACACGCTAGCCATGTTCTTAATTGTGGTAATGTTCGTGTGTACGTGCTTAACTTTTTTCATGTTCTTATTGGCGTACAGCATGCTATGGTCATGCGCCTACAATTTACATACTTCCCGCTTTCTTGGGTTTTCGACAGCGCACTTGCGAGAGCCAGACACAGATTGTAGTTCACCAGTTAGCAACCAGGCTAACTCACTAAATTCGTAAACGCACGTTTCGTATGTAGTAGATAGCAAGATACATTATCGCAGCGTTGTGAAATGTTGACAGTGAAACGTTACTTGTAGCAATAGCTGGCTACCTAGCTGGTTAACACATGTAGCTAGCATACTGTAGCTTAACATTTCATCTTACAGCGAATTAGCTACGGACATGTTATTACCTGAATTCGAAAGAACATCAACTTTTCTAAATGCACACAACAAAACGATTTAAATTAAATATATATATATGAAGATTTTCAACAATGTTGCTGCGGTATTTATTTTATAAAAGAAAAAGAAAGTACCTGACTCAAAGATACGGCAAAAATCCTCTTTCAGATTTTTTTATGATTGGACAACTGTGTCATATCTGCCTGACTACAAAGTAAATGTCAATTCTTATTGGCGAATTGTTTTCGCCCTGCCCGGATACATAAAGTGTGTTTAATTCTATTGGTCAGACGCCCATATTTTCTTGTTAAGGTTTATTGTGATAGGAGATAATTTGCAGATCTGCCCAGTAACCGAGCTCAAGATTCCTATCAGAGTCTGCCTAGTGACAAAGATGTGATTGGATGGTTTTATATGCCGAGCTTTTCCGTCCGATGTAAGGGGGATCTGCCCGTTTTACGTAAATTCACGGGTGTCAGTTCGGAGCATAGACCGTATAAAAATAGGTTCGGAGCTACGAAGGCGCGCAATGTGGTCCGGTTTTCATGAGCAAACAGTGGCCCCAGTTATTAGAAGCATGTAATGAACAACATTGCTCTTTGTGATGCTGGCTTTAAAATGATTCCTGTGAATAAAAACGGTTATGTTAAAGGTCAGGAAATTGAAAAAAGCGCAGAAAACTCACATTCTCGTGAATAAATGGCAAAGGTGATTCGGAAATGGATACTTAATTCAAGGCTTTACGGGCTTTTCAATTCTTGTTTCAAATAGCGTCCACGAAGTACTTCATTGGACAGGGGGCTCAAATGTCATTTTTGATTCAGCTGTTAGAACTCGCGGGGGACAGACCGTGAAAACAGCAAAGTCTTCCAATATCCCATGTGTCCATTCACTTGCCAGTATTAAATATGACTGCCAAATGCAATACATTTCCTCGGACCATGTATGTCGTCATTTCCGCCAGTTTTCAAAATGGACCCGAACGGAATGAAGCTGAGTTTTTGGGAGAATGGCCCGAAACCCGGTCAATTTTATTCATATCCAGGCAACAGTAACCCCACAGTTCCTGGATGTGGACCCGTAAGACATACACTGTGAGTATATTTTATTCTTACGTATAACTTTTATGTGGGAGAAACGTTTCAAGACTTAGTTCCTTGGCACTTTCGTTTTCCCTCTGAGCCGTGCTGTATCATCATGGTGGTGATAATTAGAATAGGATGCTAACTAGCTAGCCACTGTGTCCGATTCGTATGTGTTTCAGCCTTTTTTTAATGTAGTTAATTAGCTTCTTGGATTAAGTTTTAACATCATTGCGGTAAGTGTTTGCGTTTCTTTAACAGTCTTGTCGTTAAACCTGAATTTATGTTCGCGACCTAACGTTAGCTAGCTGGCTACTTGTCTCGTCTTCTTACTTTAAGTGACCGAGTAAGTTGTTGGTTAACTAATTGCGGAATTGTTTTTAACTAGTCAAATCAGATTTATGTTGAGTAGCAGTATTAAGTAATGTGCAATAATATGTGAAGATTAATGTCTGCTTCCTGAACTAAACAGCGACTTACCATCGCTAGTTCTAACTCAGAAATGATTGAATAATCTTGCGACCTAGCTACCAAGATATCTCTGTATTGTTATTTTATATAGTAATGTAAGTCAGTAACTTGTAGTTATTACCCACTAGACAGCCCAACTTTGCTTTTTCTAACCAGAACCATGTTATATTACACATTGTAACCATAACTGAATTGTACTGGAGGACTATATTTGTCTCGACAACAATACCAGGTAGTGTACATAATTCACCAAAACTGAGTGACACACTCCCTCTTTCCCGACCTTTAGTAACCCCATGGTGACGGGTACGTCTGTTCTGGGCGTCAAGTTTACCGGAGGCGTGATCATCGCGGCGGACATGCTCGGCTCCTACGGCTCCCTGGCCCGTTTCCGCAACATCTCGCGTCTCATGAAGGTCAACGGCAACACCATCCTGGGCGCATCGGGCGACTACGCGGACTACCAGTACCTCAAACAGATCATCGAACAAATGGTGTAAGCCTGGCTTTACTGGGGTTTGCCTGAAGCATGTGTTACAGCAGTATTCCACAGACAGCGGCTGTAGTATCTTTAAGATTAAGATTAGTGAAGAGTCGTTTAAGGAATAGGTGACGTCAAGGCATTCTGACATAATTCTCTTTGTCATTAACTGTCACACCTGCCAACCTGACTCAAATCAAATTCTGTTTGGGGACCCTCAAAGGCTTAACTTGATAATGATCGTCATGGCTTTTTTTTTTTGTATACGAGGTGTGGCTATTAAATAATGAGACTAAAGTTGTAATTCAATTTCAATGAACAGAATTTACATTTCAATTCCTTTCCCCTTCAATATATTCCCCTTCTGCAACTACACACCGCTGCATTCTGGTCTTCCACTGATCAAAGCAGTGCAGTAGGTCTTCTTCCGTTAGTTGTCTCAGTAGCTCCATCGTTTTCTTCTTCACTTCCGGAACAGACTCGAAACAGGTTCCCTTGAGTGCAGACTTGATTTTAGGGAAATTAAAAAAGTTGCATGGTGCTAGATCAGGTGAATAGGGAGGGTGGTCAAGTACTGCGATGCGTTTCTCGGCCAAAAACTGCTTCACTGAGAGTGCGGAGTGTGGTGGCGCGTTGTCCTGATGAAGGATGAAGCCATTTTCCCACAGCTGTGGCCTCTTTCTTCTGACCCTTTTAGAGCAACAGTGAACCAACACTATTACAAACAGGTTCTAGAAACTTTGCGAGAAAGGGTCAGAAGAAAGAGGCCACAGCTGTGGGAAAATGGTTTCATCCTTCATCAGGACAACGCAGAAGGGGAATATATTGAAGGGGAAAGGAATTGAAATGTAAGTTTTCTTAATTAAAATTGAATTACAGCATTAGTCTCATTATTTAATAGCCACACCTCGTATACAGTTTTTTAAAAAAACCTGACACACTTCTTAGTGGGGGGGGGATCCAGTTTTTTTGGGCACTTCTGTTTGTTTGTTTAGCTGCCAGTAAATTGATAATTTTATCAATACATTCATTTTCTGGAGTCATTAGGAGTGTGCAAACTCAAGTGCACCTTGTTCCTTGCTGAGAGCCAACCTTTTGGGCAACCATGTTTGGCGTGTCCAGGGGACCGTAGATGATGTGTCGCACTCTTCCTTGCGTGCCCAGGATCGATGAGGAGCTGCTGGGAGACGGCCACAGCTACAGCCCCAAGGCCATCCACTCCTGGCTCACCCGGGTGATGTACAACCGCCGCAGCAAGATGAACCCGCTGTGGAACACCGTCGTCATCGGCGGCTTCTACAATGGAGAGAGGTGAGGCCCGGCTGGGGGTCCGGAACGGGGGGCGCGGGACGCCGGGTTTCAGCAGGCGTGGGCCTGGCTCTGGTGTCTAATCCAGACCGCCCCGAATGTTGGCTGGTGTGTAGTGGGGCTGTAGTGTGGCCCGTGGAGGGAGGGTGTCAGTTGCCGGGACTGTCCTTGTCTCATGCGGTTGCTGTGGTCAGTTGGGCTCTTGCAGTGCAATGTGCTCCTTCAGTGCCCAAACGGCGCTGCTCAGCTGGTGGGCAGTGGTGTGAAAAGACACAGCACTTTGCAGCGCGCGATTCATCGGATGACCGTGTGCTTCTCTGCACGGTCCCAAAAGGACCGAGGTTGTTGCGGCAGTGACAGGTCTACGAATATTCAAGACTGGGAGAAAATAACAGGCATGAAAAATGTAAAATTGTAGTCTGCCCTCAACATTTATCTGTAAGGGAGCCACGGCATTAAGCCTTTTCTCTTTTAAGCTGGATTTATACTTCATTGTACGACCATTTTGACAAGTGTCGCATGATGTTTTGCATTTACACTTCGGAAAAGGGCTGTGAGGGTTCTGTTGTCTCTCTGGTAATGAGACAAAATTACTGAGAAACAGAGCAACATGTTTTTCCGTTGAAAATACGTCATTTCTGCCATGCAACACTTGTCAAAAGTATAAGTCAGGCATTACTTTTATGTAACTGAAGTTCTGTTTAACCATTTAAAGAGCGGGTTTTTTAACGTTTTTTCAAAATTCTAAGTCAGTGGTCTAGAAATTCATTGCTATCAGTCACCAGTAGTGATTGTCACATCAGCATTAGAATGTTCAGTTAAGAACATTCTAATCGCATATTTATGATCTCACACCTTAAACAGAGGGTGAATTCCACTCAACCCCCCCCCCCCCCTTTGGTTTTTCTCCCTTCAGTTTCCTGGGTTACGTGGACAAGCTGGGCGTGGCCTACGAAGCTCCTACAGTGGCCACAGGGTTTGGGGCCTACCTAGCACTGGTGAGAGGGTTTTGCATCTCCATGAAAGGTTTTCTTTTCCCGAAAGTGCATTGGACTCCGATAAGGGAACGCTTATGTGTTACATTGGCATTTGTATTTATGTAGGTTTACATTCGGTGTAATAGTGGTACCTGTCTGTTAGGTGAAATGTGACTATGTATATGACCATACAACTGTGTAGCTCCTTTGGAACCTGAATGTGTAGCGTAAAAACCGGGTTACCTGTGTGAGAGATTTGGTCTAAGGTATCACTAGTATCTGTGTGAAGGCGCAGGTCTGACCCTTGTGTGGACACAGGTGGAGGTGTAAGTGAACGTGTATGTGGGTTCAGGTAACTGCAGCTTTGCTAACCCTGTGCTCTGGTACTTGTGAGAGTTCAGGTGAAGGTACGAGTGGTGCCTGTGTGAGGGTTCAGGTGTAGCTCAGCTGTCTGTGTGTGTATTCAGGTAAAGGTGTAGCTCTGGTTCCTTTGTGTAAGTTCAGGTAAAATTATTGATCTGGTTTGTTGGTGTGAGTTCAGGTAAAGGTGTAGCTCTGGTTCCTGTGTGAGAGTTCAGGAAAAGGTCCGACCTCGGTCAAATACGTATTTGTTTTGTATTCAAATACTTTTCTGCGCTTTACTGATCACTGATCTTGTCTGATGTATTGGAACCAATGAAATACTCTCAAAAAGTGCAAACCCTGCCTTCTGGTCATATTGGCAGGCTCAATTACACTAGGCAAGATCAACAGAGCCCAGAAAAGTATTTGAATCCAGAACAAATACGTATTTGACCCAGGTCTGGTAAACATATGTAGCTTGTGTGTGAGTTCAGGTAAAGTTGCAGCTGTGTGTGTGAATTCAGGCAAAGGTGTAGCTGTGTGTGAGAGTTCAGGTAAAGGTGTAGCTCTTGTGTTTCTCCTCAGCCACTTATGAGGGAGGTGGTGGAGAACAAGGTGGAGATCACCAAAGCGGAGGCTCAGGCGCTGGTGGAACGCTGCCTCAAAGTGCTGTACTACCGTGACGCCCGCTCCTACAACAGGGTGAGTCTCAGCCAATCACAGCCATCCTCCAATCAGAGGAATCGTCTGCGGTGAATTTTCATTGGTAGAGGAGGTAGTAAAGCTTGTAGGTGTCTCATATACATCCTATTCATTTCACAAGAACACAAAACTATTCTCGTATACATTAAGTTCAGAATGTACACTGAATATATAAGCCACAATTATTATATGCAGCACTTCAGAATGTCCATTTCCTAAGCGTGTCTACAGTTGCACTTGTGGAATGTATGGGTTTAAAGGTGACCCCCCAGTGCCCCGTCGAAATGAATTTACTAATGGATTGGGCTAATTTTGTCCTTTTGCTCATTTCAGCATGAGATTGCCATAGTAACAGAAGACGGTGTGGAGATTCTGGGGCCTCTGTCTTCTGAGACAAACTGGGACATCGCCAACATGGTCAGGTGAGCAGTGTCCCTTTAGTTTGAGAAGGAAGTCCCCCGCAAAAAATACTTTATTAAAGTGGGATGAACATACAGAATGCATGTGTGGTGAAAGTCTAACTCTGCAGCAAGAATTAATGACATCTGCCATGTGTTTCCTCCCACATTCTTTGACTTCTGCAAATTTGACCTGCATAAGGTATAATTTTAATACTTTATTTTAAAATGTAACACATTCCACCCTTCTTTTTCAGTGGGTTCGAGTGATTCTACGTTGTTCCGGTGTCTCCAACCCCTCCCAAAATATCCATCTGTCCCTCTACATTCTACCACTAGTGTGTCTACTCTGTAACCAATTTAGTTTTTTTGTAAAAGGAAAAATAAATGTCAAATCCATTCTGCCTTTGTCATGACTTGAGTCTGTGAAATTGGATCTATATAAACTGCGTTCAGGTAGTCAGTCATATCAGGTCAACTTTCATATGATTTTTCACCCAGATCTGTAGAGGAAGTGGTAACCCCACCCTGAGTGAGCGTACTGGTGCCTTCTGCAAACTGAAATATTAACCCCCCCCCATGGATGTGAGCCTACCTAGCACAGGGTTAGCATGCGCCTCGGTCACTGATCAGAGAAGTGAGGAAGCTGCAGGGCATCACACCAAGCAGCCTCCAGCAGGGTCGATTACTGCAGGGCATCATGCCAAGCAGCTTCCAGCAGGGTCGATTACTGCAGGGCATCACGCCAAGCAGCCCCCAGCAGGGTCGATTACTGCAGTACAGGGCACCATGCCAAGCAGCTTCCAGCAGGGTCATTACATTACAGGCATTTAGCAGACGCTCTTATCCAGAGCGACTTACACAACTTTTTTTTTTTTACATAGCATTTTACATTGTATCCATTTATACAGCTGGATATATATACTGAAGCAATTTCGGTTAGTTCCTTGCTCAAGGGTACAACGGCAGTGTCCTACCCGGGAATCGAACCTACGACCTTTCGGTTACAAGTCCAGTTCCTTACCCACTGTGCTACACTCCGCCCTAGGGTCAATTACTGCAGTACAGGGCACCATGCCAAGCAGCTTCCAGCAGGGTCGATTACTGCAGTACAGGGCATCACGCCAAGCAGCCTCCAGCAGGGTCGATTACTGCAGGGCATCACGCCAAGCAGCTTCCAGCAGGGTCGATTACTGCAGTACAGGGCATCACGCCAAGCAGCTTCCAGCAGGGTCGATTACTGCAGTACAGGGCATCACGCCAAGCAGCTTCCAGCAGGGTTGATTACTGCAGTACAGGGCATCACACCAAGCAGCTTCCAGCCTGGTCGATTACTGCAGTACAGGGCATCACACCAAGCAGCTTCCAGCCGGGTCGATTACTGCAGTACAGAGCATCACGCCAAGCAGCTTCCAGCAGGGTCAATTACTGCAGGGCATCACACCAAGCAGCTTCCAGCAGGGCCGATTACTGCAGTACAGGGCATCACGCCAAGCAGCCTCCAGCAGGGCCGATTACTGCAGTACAGGGCATCACGCCAAGCAGCTTCCAGCAGGGTCAATTACTGCAGTACAGGACATCACACCAAGCAGCCTCCAGCAGGGTCGATTACTGCAGTACAGGGCATCACACCAAGCAGCTTCCAGCAGGGTCAATTACTGCAGTACAGGGCATCACGCCAAGCAGCTTCCAGCAGGGTCGATTACTGCAGTACAGGGCATCACGCCAAGCAGCTTCCAGTAGGGTCGATTACTGCAGTACAGGGCATCACACCAAGCAGCCTCCAGCAGGGTCGATTACTGCAGTACAGGGCATCACGCCAAGCAGCCTCCAGCAGGGTCGATTACTGCAGTACAGGGCATCACGCCAAGCAGCCTCCAGCAGGGTCGATTACTGCAGTACAGGGCATCAGGCCAAGCAGCCTCCAGCAGGGTCGATTACTGCAGTACAGGGCATCACACCAAGCAGCTTCCAGCAGGGTCGATTACTGCAGTACAGGGCATCACGCCAAGCAGCTTCCAGTAGGGTCTGATCCGCGTGTGTGTCAGGTACAACTAGCATGTCAGTACACAAAAGTTCAAGTGGGGGGAAAAAAATCCTGATTACATTAAATGAGCACAGAGGCAGTTAGTGTTTCTGTTAGTACTTTTTATTATCAAATACAGCTCCACTAGGACCCCTGAGTTGGGGTGTAACCATTTATAAAAAGGGGGGTTACGTCCACCAAGACCAACAAACGTAAATCCCTCACCTAAGTACAAAAATAAAAAGTAAAAAAAAGTACAGCAGTTATTTTATACGCTACCTCCTTTACATACAGTAGTGTTTTTATCCAAAATGAACATCATTTCTTAGTTTTCCCTTTCCCTGCACACACACAAAATGAGGGGTTGCAATTCTGGAATACCAGGGTTGGATTATGCACCAATAAGAATTTTGAATGAACTCATCTACTAGCCAGTGTGATGCACGAACATAAATGTGACAGAGTTGACTCATCTGATGCTGAAAAGTGAAAATGGCAGGCTCAATTGTAGTTATTTGAATCCCCTTTTATTAGTTTCCCCCCTCAATTCATAATTTTTTTTTAACCAGAAGCGATGCCGTTCTCAAGACTTGTGCTCTGTTCTTACCAATAAAGGAAGTGAGTGTAAATTTTTTGTTACACAAATGAAACGTAGCTATATTTTTTCCTTCGTGAGTTGTCTGAGGTCTCTGCACATCTGCTACCAAATTGGAGCCTTGGTTTCAGAGCCAAGGATTACTGATATCAACCCAGAACTTGTGTATGGGGCATCCCTTATCACATTGGAGGATCAACACTATGAGGAAAGGCTGTTGGGGTGAAGAGACTGGGGTATTGTGCAAGAGAGGAAGAAGAGGAAGAGGAGACAGGAGGAATGTGAAGACCTGACAGAAACATTCCTGACAACGGGGATGGACCCGGCTACATACATTCAAATAACGTTTTCCCTCAATCCCTGCAGGGCAGACCCCACAGACTGTCTGCACTAACCAGATGGTCCACTCCATATTACCCAAACGTTGAGTCCCTCCCTTCTTTGGCTCGTTATTAATATTCATGAAGGGAGGTGTAGTAACATCACAAAAATGGGACACCGCGGAAAGCAGCAGAAACTTCCAAATGTCGGGAAGTACCGAGGACGGAAAGAAAGTTGGGAGTTGACCATCTGGTCTGTGTGTCTATTATCTGTGGCCAAGCCCTCCGGGTTCTTGGTTCCTGGTTTTTAGGACGGTCGGGGGGGAAGAGGAGGGAGCGCGCTACTGCCCGAGCACGGCGGAGATCTCTGACTCGTCGAACCCGAGGAAGGACTCGGCGTCGCTGTCCTTCTCGAAGATGCAGCGGAGCGCCTGGGGGTTGGCGGTCAGCGGCGGCCAGCGGGGTGAGGTGGCCGAGCTCTCGGCCGAGGTGTCCAGGACGCTCCCTCTCTCCCCTTCCTCCTGCTTCTCCTCCTCCTCCTCCGGCGGGGGCGGGACGGCGCTGGCCGGTTTGGGCCCCATGAGGACCTCGGTGAGGGCCCGCACCAGCTCGCTCTGGGTCTCGGCGGGGTCCCCGTCGCCCGCCTCCGCCGGGACCAGGCCGCTGCAGCGGAACGAGCGCCGCAGGAGCTCCGGCAGACCGGCCAGCGCCCCCAGCGCCTCCCCCAACCAGTCCAGCACCAGCTGCAGCATCTGGCCGGGCGTGGTCCCGGCCCCGGCCCCGCCCTCCGCCGCCAGCTGGCTCCAGCGGGCCTCCAGGAAGCCGCGCAGCGCCGGCCCGGCGCACATCTCCAGCGGCTGCAGCCGCCCGGCGCAGCCCAGGGGGAGCACCACCGCCAGCGTGCCCGCCTCCCGCAGCGCGTCCTGGAAGTCCGCCCGCGCGTGCCCGCGGTAGCCGTCCATCACCAGCAGGGCGTGGGAGCCGGCGTCGGCCACGCCCCTCTGCCACGCCCGCGACACCCACAGCCTCAGCTGCTGGGAGGCGGAGGGGCCCTCGGAGGCCGGCTGCAGCAGGACGGAGCGGGGCGGGCGCAGCGGGCCGGGGACGGGCCGGCGGGGGAAGACCAGGGCGGGCAGCAGCGTGCCGTCCGCCAGGGCCGACAGGAAGACGTCGCAGAGCGGCGCCCCCGTGCCCGACAGGTGGAAGGCCAGCTGCCTGCGCTCCGGCGCCGCCGCGGGGCTGGCCAGCAGGTCGAAGTTGACGAAGACAGACAGCTCGTCCAGGGTGCCCACGGCGCGCAGGGGCACCTCGCGCGCCCGCCGCCGGAAGAACTCCGTGAAGGCCTGGACGCGCGCCTGGGCGCGGGCGGGGAGCGGGCGGCTCACGGTGCCCGTGGCCTGGATGCCCAGCTGCCAGCGTAGCAGGAAGTCCACCATCCAGCCGCAGGACACGCCCCGGGGCCCGGCCCGGTGCTGGAACAGGCCCGAGGTCTTGCCGAAGAGGTTCTTCTCGTGGACGGGCAGCTGCTGCTCCCGCCGGGACAGCACCCACTCCGCCAGTCGCTCCGCCTCCTCGCCCTGGGCCCCACCCCCGGCTCCTCCCTCGGCCCCGCCCGCCGGCTCCAGCCCCCTCTCCCTCTCCAGCAGCCAGGTCCAGATCAGCTGGGGCGGGGCGCGGAAGCGCTGGGCCGCCCGGGGGACCCCGCAGCAGAGCGCGAACAGCAGGACCCGCAGCTGTCGTACCGTCAGCGCCCCGGACCCGGGCCCCACCCCCTCCTCGTTTGCGCCCTCCCAGCCCGGCCCCGCGTCCTGCTCGCCGCGGCCGCCGCCATCCCCGCCGTCCCCGTCGCGGTCGGAGCGCACGGGCACGGGGAGCGGCAGGACGCGCGAGGAGACGGCCAGTGGCTGAGCGGCCCGCCCGCCATCAGGCCCCGTCAGGGCCCTCGCCGCGGAGTCGCCACGGCTACAGAGAGGCAAGAGGGAAAAAAAGAACGTTACTAAAAACAAAGAACATCTAAAAAAATGTTCTCAGACCTTTTTTCATTTCCCAAACGGCAAGCAGGATCAGTTTCTGTTCCCTTTCCTATAAATTAAAATGGCCGATTCGGGGACGATGGGCATCAAGTCGACTTCATGCTGCGAGGAAACGCTTTGTGAGTAACCAGAGGCGCCCTTCTTGTGCGGTGAAACAGGTAAAACGGGAAGTGCCCAAAACTGGAGCCGACCGAAACGTGACCCGTGCGATCGCCTTCAGATTTTACAAATGAACCGACACGGGCAGGAAATGAGAACGCACAGACCCATCTGTTTCTCTCAAACAGTCAGGTTCTGTGATTCTGGATTCAGGATTCAGGACGCTCCCATTAACCCACATTTCCAGGTGTAAATACTCAGCAGGAAAGGCACAGAGCTGTTCCACAGGGTGGTTTGTTAAAAAAAAAAAAAAGATTTGTTACCTCTGAGATCCCCGTCCTCGTACCGGAGGTCCTGTAAAATAATGAAGAAACTTCAGATGGAACATTGCCAATTTTTACCAAAATATCGTTGCAACTTTCATTTGAAAGCATCACATACCATTGTTCTCGATTTCAGTTGAAAAAATTGTGCTCAAAGGCCAAAACCAAAGAAGAAGGAAGAACTTCAAATCCAAACAAGTGAGCGTTTAGTGACACTTAGGATATGCAAGCAAGCTTTCACCTGAAGAGCAGTCAATCAATCGTATTTCCCTTATGTAGTGCATTTTACAAAGCACTTGTCACACCCTGACCTCTTCTATACATCAACATATTTTCCTATTGTTCAGACACCGCTCCTTATTAATGTAACAATGGTGTGAAGTCAATAGTGCTGTTTCCAAAAAATAAGTGTTAAAATGTGCGTCCACAAGGTTGGCATTGCAAGACACATCCCTGATTGAGTGCAGAAACATGTGATACTTAAACCCTTTGAAGAATAGGTTTAGTGGAAATCAAAATTCAGTGTCAGTGTTCTAGAACTTTGTTGCTGTCAATCACCAGCAGTGATTGTGACATCAGCATTAGAATGTTCAGTTAAGGACATTCTGATCACGTTTGTGATCTCCCACCTAATAGGGTTAACTGACACATCAAAAATACACGAGAATCCAAAGCCACTGCCATAAATGTATCAATTTTGATTTCGATCGACAGCCGCGCAGTCCAACAGGGCAGCTGGGTTACCAGGTACGTGTGTAAACCCCCACCTTTCAGCGTGCAGTAGCTGGAGGAGTGGGAGGGGTTTTTTGCCAGGTGTTTGGCCATCTGGTCCCCCACATGGGTGCTGAAGCCGCAGGCCGTGCACACGAGCTCAGACCACCTGGAGGAACGGGAACGACGGGAAGAGTCAGAATGAGAGAGAGAGAGAGAGAGGGAGAGGGAGGGGAGTGAGAGAGAAGAGGGGGAGAGGGAGGGGGAGAGAGAAAGAGAGATAATACTGATACTCACTGTCCCCCAGGTTATGAAGTAATTTTACAGTAATCCCTCAAGCAGAAAACATTAGATATGGCAGAAATTCTGGCGGGATTATCATGGTATAGAGATTATTTGTCAACCCAATTAGAACTAATTAAAAATATTATCAAATGTGATAATGACTTACATATATGTGCGGCCTACATTCCCCTTTGGAGTCACCATGTTACAATGAAAACTTTTTTGAAAATCTCCATAAAGAGATCACACATTACACACACTGTAGTTGACTATGCCATTACTGACATGGACCCCTCTTGGTGCATTCACGGTCAGACCACAAACATAGCTCAGGAGGTAAGAGCAGTTGTCTAGCAGTCAGAGAGTTGCCGGTTCGATCCCCTGCCCTGGACGTGTCGAAGTGTCCCTGAGCAAGACATCAAACCACTAATTGCTCCCAACGAGCTGATTGGTACCTTGCATGGCAGCCTTTCACCGTTGGTGTGTGAGTGTGTTTGTGAATGGGTGAATGAGAGGCATCAATTGTAAAGCACTTTTGATAAAAGCGCTATGTAAAAATGCAGTCCATTTAAGCAACAAAGAAAACAGAATTTGGCCCTTTTTTTTTGAAAAATCATTTTAAAAAACTTAATTGGCAAACGTCACCCAATAATCAAAATCATGAACAAAAACAAATCCAACAAAAGTTGAAGAAAGAACCCTGTTGATTACCAAATTACAATGAAAGAATTCGAAGACAACATTAAAAAGCTACAACCTGGAAAAGCATGTGGGCCTGACAGCATCAGGACAGAGATGCTTAAACACAGCACCCCTGAGCTGCGACAGGCCCTGCTCAAATTGTTCAATCTTGTTCTCCAAGCTGGCTGCTTTCCTGATATCTGGAATCAGGACAAAGGACACAAAGGAGGAGGTTCCGTGTTACCTGGGGCCGGCCTTGTACAAGGCCAGGTATTTGGTGCTGGTCTTGCGGGACACGTGATTGCTGCAATTGAAAAGCGACAGAAACCGTTAACAGCTGCCAGAGGACCCGACCACTCGCCAGCACAGCATTTACACTCCTCACAGGGGATTTAAAAGATGGGAGTAACACACAGCATTTACACTCCTCACAGGGGATTTAAAAAATGGAGTAACACACAGCATTTACACTCCTCACAGGGGATTTAAAAGATGGGAGTAACACACAGCATTTACACTCCTCACAGGGGATTTAAAAAATGGAGTAACACACAGCATTTATACTCCTCACAGGGGATTTAAAAGATGGAGTAACACACAGATTTAACTCGACAAGGGATTAAAGATGGAGTACCGATTTATACCTCAGGCGGATTTAAGATGGGTAACAGGCACAGTTATTCTCGGGGATGTTAAAGATGGAGTAACACAGCATTTACTCCACGATTAAAAAATGGACAGTAAACACAGATTAACTCCTCACAGGGATTTACAAGATGGAGTACACACAGCATTTAACTCCTCACAGGGGATTTAAAAGATGGAGTAACACACAGCATTTATACTCCTCACAGGGGATTTAAAAGATGGAGTAACACACAGCATTTATACTCCTCACAGGGGATTTAAAAGATGGAGTAACACACAGCATTTATACTCCTCACAGGGGATTTAAAAGATGGAGTAACACACAGCATTTATACTCCTCACAGGGGATTTAAAAGATGGAGTAACACACAGCATTTATACTCCTCACAGGGGATTTAAAAGATGGAGTAACCAACTACACACAGGCCAAAGAACATTAAAAAAGGGTGGCACACAACCAGTTACTCTCCATCACAAAGGCCTTAATTAGCACAGGTATGTTACTGAGTGAACTGTGAGACTACAGACACAGAGGGGTTTGGGTTAAGGTGTGGAGAGTAAAGGCTGATCTGCAGACGCAGAGGGGTTTGGGTTAAGGTGTGGAGAGTAAAGGCTGATCTGCAGACACAGAGGGGTTTGGGTTAAGGTGTGGAGAGTAAAGGCTGATCTGCAGACACAGAGGGGTTTGGGTTAAGGTGTGGAGAGTGAAGGCTGATCTGCAGACAGAGGGGTTTGGGTTAAGGTGTGGAGAGTAAAGGCTGATCTGCAGACACAGAGGGGTTTGGGTTAAGGTGTGGAGAGTAAAGGCTGATCTGCAGACACAGAGGGGTTTGGGTTAAGGTGTGGAGAGTAAAGGCTGATCTGCAGACACAGAGGGGTTTGGGTTAAGGTGTGGAGAGTAAAGGCTGATCTGCAGACACAGGGTTTGGTTAGGTGGGAGGTAAAGGTGCGGACAGAGGGTTTGGGTTAAGGTGTGGAGAGTAAGGCTGATCTGCAGACACAGAGGGGTTTGGGTTAAGGTGTGGAGAGTAAGGCTGATCTGCAGACAGAGGGGTTTGGGTTAAGGTGTGGAGAGTGAAGGCTGATCTGCAGACCAGAGGGTTTGGGTTAAGGTGTGGAGAGTAAGGCTGATCTGCAGACAGAGGGGTTTGGGTTAAGGTGTGGAGAGTAAAGGCTGATCTGCAGACAGAGGGGTTTGGGTTAAGGTGTGGAGAGTGAAGGCTGATCTGCAGACACAGAGGGGTTTGGGTTAAGGTGTGGAGAGTGAAGGCTGATCTGCAGACAGAGGGGTTTGGGTTAAGGTGTGGAGAGTAAAGGCTGATCTGCAGACCAGAGGGTTTGGGTTAAGGTGTGGAGAGTAAGGCTGATCTGCAGACACAGAGGGGTTTGGGTTAAGGTGTGGAGAGTAAAGGCTGATCTGCAGACACAGAGGGTTTGGGTTAAGGTGTGGAGAGTAAAGGCTGATCTGCAGACACAGAGGGGTTTGGGTTAAGGTGTGGAGAGTAAAGGCTGATCTGCAGACACAGAGGGGTTTGGGTTAAGGTGTGGAGAGTAAAGGCTGATCTGCAGACACAGAGGGGTTTGGGTTAAGGTGTGGAGAGTAAAGGCTGATGTAATGTGGAGACAGATCTGTTCCTTCCAGCCGTGATCACATGACCAACACCAAACTGCACAAACACAACGTGGAAAATAAGCTAAAGGAGTCAATTCGGGAGTGAAATCTACCGAAAACATTCACAGGATCATAGATAAAGATCCTGGTTTTTCTTAAACTTCCCCAACAGCTGTGTTCCGGCAGAGCGGAGAGCCAGGGGTTAGGGTTAGGGTTAGGGTTAGGGTTAGGGTTAGGGTTACTCCCCACCGGCAGAGCGGAGAGCCAGGGGTTAGGGTTAGGGTTAGGGTTAGGGTTACTCCCCACCGGCAGAGCGGAGAGCCAGGGGTTCTGTGACTCACTTGATCATGTGGTTGGCGTAGGCTCGGGAGCAGCAGGTGCAGTACTGGCAGAGGGAGCAGCTGACGTAGGTGGGGTAGTGGCTGGGGAAGTCTGGGATGTCGAAGGTGCACTCCAAGCAGCTCTGCCTCCCCAGGGCCTCTCTGGGGGAGGGGTCAACGCCAGAGGCCAACATTAAAACATCACCTCCAGCAGGGCCCACAATGCATCACATCAATCCCATAATGAGTCATGCCAATACAACAATTCATCCCAACAATCCCACAATGCATCATGCCAATCCTACAATGCATCATACCAATGCTTCATACAATTCCCATAATGCAGCCCAACAATCTCATATTGCATCATGCCAATGCAACCCGAAAATCCCACAATGCATCATGCCAATCCTACAATGCATCATACCAATGCTTCATACAAGTCCCATAATGCATCGCAACAATCCCATATTGCATCATGCCAATGCAACAATGCATCCCAACAATCCCACAATACTCATGCCGAATCCTACATGCAGTCATACCACATGCTTCATACCAAGTCCGATTGCTAGCACAATCCATATTGCATCATGCCAATGCAAAATGCATCCCAACAACTGCAAATACATCATGCCATCCTAAATGCATCATTACCAATGCTTCATACAATTCCTACTAATGCAGCCCCCAACACTTATTTGCATCATGCCAATGCACTTGAGAAATCCCACGATGCATCATGCCAATCCTACAATGCATCATACCAATGCTTCATACAAGTCCCATAATGCATCGCAACAATCCCATATTGCATCATGCCAATGCAACAATGCATCCCAACAATCCCACAATACATCATGCCAATCCTACAATGCATCATACCAATGCTTCATACAAGTCCCATAATGCATAGCAACAATCCCATATTGCATCATGCCAATGCAACAATGCATCCCAACAACCCCACAATACATCATGCCAATCCTACAATGCATCATACCAATGCTTCATACAAGTCCCATAATGCATCACATCAATCCCAAAATGCATCATGCCAATCCTACAATGCATCCAAACAATCCCACAAGATATTGCAACAATCCCACAATGCATGACATCAATCCCACAGTGCTTCATTCACACACACCTTTCCTCCTGGAACTTGGTCAACAGCTCCTGCATGCTGCACATTGGTTTCCTCTTGGCGACTGGCTGCTTCTTGGCGGGGGAGGGCGTAGCTGAGGCGGTCACTGCCTGGGCGGCGGGTTCCGGCTTCACCGCTGCCGTCCAGTTTATCCCCACAGTCCTGTTCTCCACGGCATAGGCGCGGATCGTGACCTGCCAGAACACAGTTTGGTTTCTGGGCAATCAGAGAAATTTGCCTGACCTCAGGCAAATGCAAATACATCTCATTGCTGATTTTACCACATGAGAATTGAACTTCATTTCCCAACACACCCCAGTGCGGGCTTACAAAAGCACAGTTCCTACAAGCAAAGCTTACTTGTGCCCAATCACGTTATTGTTTTTTTTGGGGGGTGGGGTGGGGGGCAACAAGGCACATTTTGAGGATATTTTATTCATCCCGCGTTTGGCATAGACCGGGGTGACAGCCTGAGATAGGGGTTGGGGGTCAGGTGTCGCGGGCCTCACCTTGGTGCCGGGCTTCAGGCCCTGCAGTTGCCTGGGCTTGCAAAATGACTTGTGCTGGCTGACCTTGTGCTCCAGCTTGTCCCTGGTGCACAGGAACTGCAGACGGCACTTATCACAGTGGTACACAGACTTCTTCTACAGAGAGGGAGAGAGAAGTAAGACAGAGAGGGAGTGAGTAAACTGGAGAGTGAAAGAGAGTAACTAAAAGGATAAAAAGAGCAATCGATTCGAGCAAAAGAGCAATCGAATGAAAAACCTGAATGAATGAATGAATGAATGAATGAATGAACTATCAAATGAAGGGGTGAGCAAGAGAGACCAAGTGAATAACTGAACAACTGAGCAAGAGAGTGAAAAAGAGAAAAAGAGGAGACTGTAAACCTCCCCACATTATCCTGTCCAGCATTACCCACAATTCTCTCCCCAAGACACACAAGAACATAACATACCCTGGTTGATGACTCACAAGTAACAGCTTGAGGGGCGGACCCTGCATGCGTTCACTTGCTTAAGACGCTACAGACCGACTGTATTACTACTGCAGACTGCTGTGAAATTAATTAGCACACTGCCGCAAGATACTAGGACTAACTCATTCTGCTGCACATATAGGCTACTTTATTGCGTGCAACATGTCTACAATTTTATTAAGCAAACCCAAAAATTGTACTTATTCACTAAATCCAACTATTTCTTCCTACAGTCTACTTAATAATACTGCGTACAACCACTAGCCAACATTTTGTGAGTCTGTGTGTGTTAGCGTGCGTGTACTACATTTCTCTATGTAGGCTAGTGTTGGGCAGAGCTAATACCTAGCTTACGTTTTCCATTACCATGTGTGTACTTTATTTTACTAAAATCAAGGACCGACAATTGTAGCCTAGCTGTATTGGCATAAAAGTGCGTTTGTTAGACCACCATCATTTCTTCACAACCAAAATCCCAGTTCACATTTAAAGCCCCATTGTCTATCGGATATTGAAAGCAAAACCTAAATTAGACCACATCGTGTCACCAACACGATTTTCTTGCGCCAATTTCACTGGCAACGGTTTTTTACTGTCACTATGGAAACCTGTATTGGTGTAAAAGTTCATTCATTACACCAGCGTCATACCTGGACAAAATCCCAGCTTGTACATTCACACCATTATCCGTCGAATATTCAGAGTGAAATTCCCTGCCTGAAATGGACACGATTTATCCTCTTACCACAACGGCTCTGCCCCATATAAAATGCAAGTACTCGTGTTGCTGTCACGTAATATTGGACAGTTAAGTTACCATGCCACAAATGAATGGGCACGCTTAATGTGACAAAGTTCTCAACAACAACAGATTGGCCACATTTCACATCAATCAAGCGTACCTGTCTGTCAGGCATAAGCTGTACAGAATCGGACGGAAACGGCAAGAATTCAGCATTCTTTAAAACCACATGCCTCTGCAATCAACGTATGGGCCACCCCTGACATACAGTACACTTTTGTTTCTTTGTCATTCATGGTCAAAGAAAAATTGTTGAACTATGTGTTTCTTTCATATACAATGTGTGTTACCATGCCTGTATGTCTCTCGTAGCCTATATTTATATATTAATTCCTATTATCACAATTACTATTATAACTCAAAGACAGTAGAAAAAGATATGATCAAAAACACGTTTTCAACATACAAAAATGCCAAGTTACTAACACATACAACCCACTATCTATACGTCATTACATCAAATCTAGGCCTGCCATGAGAAGTACTTAAGAAGTATATAAAAATTGTGCCAAGTTACATGAAACAATATTGGCTATCTTAGCTCGCACACATTAAACAAGCTGTATTCCACAGCAATGCTGTCCGATGTTTCCTAAATGTTTTTTGTTTCTGGTTACATTCCTTGATGCGTAAGTTAGCGTCAACTTCACTACCTTGCCTGCGTTGTTGCCAAGCATTCTCTGCTGGTTTCTAACGATGGTGAGAGAAGAGAAGCTATTCTATCAGACTGAGAGACGCTCTTCCAAAATCTGGCTATCTATTTATTTCTCTTGCTAGAGAGAGATATTTTTAAAAAATTAATTATTGTATTCACTCTTTCACCTAATTTAAACATGACATTACACAAGCTGACATACACAAATACCACACACAAAGTTGTATTCTGTTCATATGTTCACTGTTTGTTGGGCTTATGTTTTCCAATATGCCAATAAAGCTTATTTGAATTTGAATCTTCTGACTGAGAGATCTGACCAATCAGTGCAATGTAATGGCACAACGTAACCCGAGAAAGGAAATTGGGGGGATGAAATTAGGCGTGACAGCTGCAGGGAGGCTAAGCTCGCGTGTGCCCTGTTGATGACTCACAGGCACTAAAGGCTGCAGGGAGGCTAAGCTCGCGTGTCCCCTGCTGATGACTCACAGGCACTAAAGGCTGCAGGAGGCTAAGCTAGCGTGTCCCCTGCTGATGACTCACAGGCACTAAAGGCTGCAGGGAGGCTAAGCTAGCGTGTCCCCTGCTGATGACTCACAGGCACTAAAGGCTGCAGGGAGGCTAAGCTAGCGTGTCCCCTGCTGATGACTCACAGGCACTAAAGGCTGCAGGGGGGCTAAGCTAGCGTGTCCCCTGCTGATGACTCACCTGGTGGCGGTTGTAGTGGTGCTGGTAGTTGCCGTTGGTCTTGAAGACTTTGAGGCAGTAGGGGCACAGCAGGTTGGCGGTGTCTTTGTGCCGGCTGCGGAAGTGGTTGAACACATCCGAGTAGATGGAAGAGCGGAACTCGCACACCTCAAGTGGGGCGGAGAGAGGGGTTGGGGTTAGCCGGCCAGCCAATCCGAATGAAGCTCAAACTGAACACACCCTGTACTAAAGGGTGTGTTCAGTTTGTGTGTGTAACTGCTCTGGCGAATGAGAGGCATCAATTGTAAAGCGCTTTGGATAAAAGCGCTATATAAATGCAGTCCATTTAAAGGCACACAGGGTGTGAGAAGAAATTCAGCATGTTCATTTGCTGCAGATTAGCTGGAAATCTAACTGCAATGAATTCTGGGATGTCTTCAAAATGGTTTGTGCAGTGAAAACATGATGATCCCTGTTGTGTTTGCCTTTCTTGCTTGCAAACGATGCCTTTGCATGAGAGGTGTTTTTAGCTGATGTGTGGAGAGGGCGGGGGTTACCTGGCACAGGTAGGGCATCTCGCCGGCGCTGTGGGTGTTCTTCATGTGCTGCAGGAACACAGGCTCGCTCTCGAACGCCCACTCACAGATCTTACACTTAGCTGCAGCCAGCAATCCACAGACAAACAAAAACAGACCATCAGCACAGCAGAGCCTCCATATCTTCACCATGCACATCTGCGTGTGTGTGAGTGTGTGTGCGTGTGCGAGTGTGTGCGTGTGAGAGAGAGAGTATGTGTGTGTCTGTGTGTGAGATGTGTCTGTGTGCGAGAGAGAAAATGTATGTATGTGTGTGTGTGAGAGAGTGTATGTGTATAGTCTGTGTATAGTGTGCATGTGTATATGCATATGGAAGGCAGGCAATCAATGGTGAACTCGTACTGGTTGTGGTGTGTGTGTGTGTGTGTGTTGTGTATAGTGTGTGTGTATAGTGTATAGTGTATATAGAGGGCTGGTGCTCACTGGTGGACTCGTACTGGCTGTGTGCGTGTGTAGTGTGTAGTGTATAGTGTGTATAGTGTATATAGAGGGCTGGTGCTCACTGGTGGACTCGTACTGGCTGTGGTGTGTGTGTGTGTAGTGTATAGTGTATGTGTGTGTTTGTGTATAGTGTATAGTGTGCGTGTGTATAGTGTATATAAAGGGCAGGTGCTCACTGGTGGACTCGTACTGTGTGCGTGTGTAGTGTGTAGTGTATAGTGTGCATAGTGTATATAGAGGGCTGGTGCTCACTGGTGGACTCGTACTGGCTGTGGTGTGTGTGTGTGTAGTGTATAGTGTGTGTGCGTGTTTGTGTATAGTGTATAGTGTGCGTGTGTATAGTGTATATAGAGGGCAGGTGCTCACTGGTGGACTCGTACTGGCTGTGGTGTGTGTGTGTGTAGTGTATAGTGTGTGTGTATGTTTGTGTATAGTGTATAGTGTGCGTGTGTATAGTGTATATAGAGGGCAGGTGCTCACTGGTGGACTCGTACTGGCTGTGCACGCTCTCCAGGTGGCACTGCAGGCGGAAGGGCGTGGTGAACCGGCGGTAGCAGTGCTGGCAGCTGCTGTGTGTGTCCACCTCCCCACTGTATAGTCTGTGTATAGTGTGCATGCGTATATAGTGTATATGCATATGGAAGGCAGGCAATCAATGGTGAACTCGTACTGGCTGTGGTGTGTGTGTGTGTGTAGTGTATAGTGTGCGTGTGTATAATGTATATAGAGGGCTGGTGCTCACTGGTGGACTCGTACTGGCTGTGGTGTGTGTGTGTGGTGTGTGAGTGTGTGTAGTGTATAGTGTATATCGAGGGCAGGTGCTCACTGGTGGACGCGTACTGGCTGTGGTGTGTGTGTAGTGTATAGTGTGTATAGTGTATATAGAGGGCTGGTGCTCACTGGTGGACTCGTACTGGCTGTGGTGTGTGTGTGTGTGTGTGTGTGTTGTGTATAGTGTATAGTGTGCGTGTGTATAGTGTATATAGAGGGCAGGTGCTCACTGGTGGACTCGTACTGGCTGTGTGTGTGTGTGTAGTGTATAGTGTATATAGTGTATATAGAGGGCAAGTGCTCACTGGTGGACTCGTACTGGCTGTGTGTGTGTGTGTGCGTGTGTAGTGTGTAGTGTATATAGAGGGCAGGTGCTCACTGGTGGACTCGTACTGGCTGTGCACGCTCTCCAGGTGGCACTGCAGGCGGAAGGGCGTGGTGAACCGGCGGTAGCAGTGCTGGCAGCTGCTGTGTGTGTCCACCTCCCCACTCTGCTGCTCCAGCTCTATGTGATGCCTCAAGTGGTTCATCAGCCTGTGGGACACACACACACACAGACAGACATACACAGACACACACACACACTTATTATGTACATAAGACATACACCTCATACAATGACCATGTGCACAGGCATGTATATATTTGTGCTGCCATCTTCCACAGTGTACATAATGGAACCTCAGCAGAGAAAGTTGGGGGGCCACAGGTGCACTGTGGGTAATCAGACCTGACATTGTTCTTGAGCTTCTTGTCGCAGCGGAGGCAGCGGAACTGCACAGGCCCCTGCTGGCCACCGTCCCAGCCTTCCGGCGCGCCCCGCCCCTCGTCCCGCCCGTAGTAGAAATCGTCCACCAGCATGATCAGCTTCCCCGTGGTGTCTGAGTCGCCCTCGTCCGGGCGGGACGGGGAGCGGGACGGGGACAGGGCCACGCAGGCGGTGGCCGCCACTCTGGGCGTGGCCTTGGAGGCGGGCGCTTTGGAGGCGGCGGGCGAGAGGACGGGGCGGACGTTCGCGGCTCCGGCGGCGCCGATGGCCAGCAGGCCGCGCGTGATTTCAGGGGAACACAACTAGGGAACAACCCACCCCCCAAAAAAGCAAGACAAAAAAAATTATACTATTAGCATCTGCTCGGGGGTAAAACTGTAACAGAATGGTTCAAGGACTGCGCTTGTAGGTTGCAGGTTCAAGTCCCTGTGTGGGACACTGTTGTTTTAGCCTTGAACCAAAGCACATGACCTGGATCGCTGGCTAAATGTGCAAAACCCACCCTGCAATTCTGCTTTCCCATCAATCAACTCTGAATTAAAGACCTGGGTTAACTGTGGAATACGGCATGCTTGTAGCAGTGTCGACACAAACACTGACATTTTTATGCTACCAGTGAGTTCCAATGGCAGCCCCCCAATATTTAAATGGAAACATTAGAAAGAAGTCATACTGCCGTTCTTTAAATGGAATCAATTCTTTGATCGGTCCAAAAGACTACGACACTATTAACACAATCAACCACAAAACAAATGCCCTGACCCGGCTGGTCCACTCAGTTTATCCGAGCAGCTCTGTCAGACAGGCGGCGAGCGGTCGCTGTGAACACCTGCCTGGGTGACGCTGGCTGTGGGGCTAAGGTACGCGGGACGGAGGGGCGGACTTACGCACAGCAGCCCCCGAAGAGCTTCCACCACCCGGTACTGAGCGCCGCACTGTGGACACATCTTATTCCCCAGCACGGGTTTGGGAGGACGCGCTGCAAAAACACAGAGGCACGATGGGATACGACCTCTTCCACTGGAGGTACAAGCACTGAAACGAACAGCAGTGTAGGCAGGCTGTCACTCAAAAAGGAGTTTCCTGGCAACAGCCCTGAAGCAGCCCCCTAACCCTGAGGCCATTACGCCTTTATGTCAACCTGCAAATCCTGCATGACTTTTTCTTCCTAAACAAATAATTCACCCAAAAATGGAAACAGAAAAATTTGATTAATGCAATACTGTCCTAAATCAAAAAGTTTTATTTGACCTCTGACCTTTGACCTTGGACGGGGGGGCGGCGGGCAGGCCGTTGGCAGGGGGCTTGTTGTTGGGCTTGATAACCTTCAGGGTCTTCAGCTGCGCGGCGATGGAGGTGCTGGCTGCATTCACAGCCTGAATCAGCTTCTTCACCTCCGGGTTGGAGGGCCGTTTCTCCGCTGCACAGGAAGGGCAGGGCGGGTTAGCACAGACAAGAAATGCCTCAAGCAGGGCCCTCATTTTTAATTTGTTGTGAAATAGGAAATGCTGATTTTCAATCCCGAAATATCTCAAAATCTGCAGATGATCCTGGTGTATCATAAGCAAACAACCCAGGTACACCTACCAAACATTACGAGCTTTGCACTCCTTCATAGGTAATTGCAGCCCAACACACACAACGTCCTCAAAATGTTACTGGAATGTTTTGTCAGGGTTATAATACTGCCACAATGTGGCAGAAATACTGTGAGACTGCTAGGGAATCAGGCTTGTGTGAGAGGACAACTTCAGGATGAAAACCGCCTCCCCTTTCCCCACAAGCACCATACTGGCATTTCTCCTGGTTGTGTGTGCGTGTGTGTGCGTGTGTGTGTGCGCGTGTGTGCGTGTGTGTGTGTGTGTGTAGTGGGCGTTTGTGTGTGTGTGTGTTTGTGTGTGCGGTAGGGCTGGGAGATATGGACAAAATCAAATATCACAATATTTTTGACCAAATACCTCAATATCGATATTGTGATGATATTGTGGAGATGACTATTAGTACTTTCACAAAATTACACAATGAGATTTTTGATAAATAATCATCAGTAATGCCTGTGTAATAATTAAGTGGGCAAAGGCAAATAATAGAACAGCTAGAACAGTCAGGTAAGTTCAGAAAATTACATCACTTTACTGTAATGTTGCCTTTAAAACCAGGAAAAAACAATACTTATGCCATATCACAATATTAAGATATACAAAATCCCAGACGATATGTAGTCTCAAATCACGATAGATATAATATCAATATATTGCCCAGCCCTAGTGTGTGGGTGAGCGAGTGTGTTGTGTTGTTGTGTGTGTGTGTAGTGTGTGTTTATGCGAGTGTAGTGTGTATGTGTGTGTGTGTGTGTAGTGTGCGTTTGTGAGCGTGTGTGTGCGTGAGTGTTGTGTTGTTCTGTGCGTGTGAAGTGTGTGTTTGTGTGTTCGCGTGTGCGCGTGTATGTGTGTGTGTGCGTGTGTGTGTGTGTGTGTGTGTGTGTGCGTGTAGTGTGTGTGTGCGAGACATCGTACTGATTTTCTGCTTGGTGAAGGGTGAGACCCCAGAGATGGCATTGCTGGAGGGGGGTGTCGCGGTCATCTTGGTAGGGGGAGCAGAGCCTTTGACGGTGACGGTGGCTGGGATGTGTATGGTGAAGCTCTTCTGATTGGCCGCCGTAGTTGCCATACGTTGATTTGCCGCCGCGGTCTCCAGCTGCAGGCTGGCTGACATGGTTGCCGCCTGTTGATTGGCCGACGTAGTCACCGCCAGCTGATTGGCCGCCGTGGTTGCCGTACGCAGATTGGCTGCCGCGGTCTCCAGCTGCAGGCTGGCTGACATGGTTGCCGCCTGTTGATTGGCCAACGTAGTCACCGCCAGCTGATTGGCTGTTGTGGTTGCCGGCTGCTGATTGGCTGGCTTGAATAACTGGGAGCCGGGGGCTGAGTTTGGAAGTACACATTAATGAGATAGTTTAGTTTAGTATATATAATCCACATATCAGGTGTATATAAGGCATATATATTAACTTTCTCAGGCACAGTCAAACACAACTCATACTTAAACATCTAAATCCCACAAAGCGCATGTGTACAGCAAGTCACCAATTACCTAGAGTAAAACACTTTATGTTTTGGTATTTATCTGACCTTCTGTAGAGTGACCCAGGAAGGTGAGATCACTAAAACTGATATTTAGCTACTGAAATAAAAAAGGAGATATTTCTAAAAAGGGAAAGAAAATATATTTTCCCCATTCCCAACCCAAAAATCTAATTGAAAGGTCACAAGGTCATGGGGTGGGGTTACCGGGCACAAAGGTGAAGGCCTGGCCATTCAGCAGGAAGCCCACTGGGTTGAGCATGCTCTGCCCGGCAACCGCATTCTGGACCTGGAAGCCCTGTGGGACAGAGAGGAGGATGCACACTGTGAGCGACCAATCAAACGCTAAGGTTCCACACACACCGCTACCCAAAACCAATCAAACGCTGAGGTTCCACACACATACAGCTGCCCACAACCAATCAAACACCAAGGTTCCACACACACACACACAGGTACCCACGACCAATCAAACGCTGAGGTTCTACCCACACTGCTCACGACCATCAACGTGAGGTTCACCACACTGCCAACCATCAAACGCTGAGGTTCACACACACGCTACCAAACCATATCAAACGCTGAGGTTCACACACACATACACTGCCCACAACCAATCAAAACCGAGGTTCCCACACAACACTCCCACGACCAATCAAACGCTGAGGTTCTACCCACACTGCTACTCACGACCTATCAAACGCTGAGGTTCTACCCACACTGCTACTCACAACCAATCAAACGCTGAGGTTCCACATCCCAACGAGTACCAGTGGAGTTCCACCAAGAAACAGAAGGTTATCCGCAGAGGAGTTACTTATGTCACCAAAATAATGCAACCACATCACACACTCCCGTCAGAAGAATTCACCACTCGTCGGGAGCCACCTTAATAAACTAATAACATAAAAAATTTACCACAAATGGTTAAACAACAAAGAAGTGTTAAGCACTTCATAACGAGCCCAAAAAAGCACCTTTCCATGCGAGGATCAAGCATGCTGCCTACATCTGACGTCACCCAGGTGAGAGTTAGCGAAAAAAAAGATACATAATCGGTTAGAATCTGGGCAGAGGTGAGAGGGGTGTGGCTGTGATGTCATTCCGCATCCTGTTCCCCCCCTAAGGTGTCCCGTCATTGTGTTACCTGCGTCCCTACCAGGTCCAGCCAGTCAGGGGGGAGGGGGCCCCCCAGGGCTCTCTGAGTTTGGAGGGTGTCCTGAGGAGGAATGATCAGCCCAATCATTGTTTGTCTGTTTGTGTGTGTGTGTGTGTGTGTGTGCGCGTGTGCGAGTGGGGGGTGTGAGGTCACGGGCGCACTTAGTCCCCGCAAAATATTTCCTGATCACAAAGTGACAGAGGGTAGGAAAGAAACATTAAGTATTCATTTCAGAAAGGAGGAGGTGGTCATCCGCTGATCTCTGCATCCTGAAACAGATGGGACAGATGCTCTCCCAGAGGCCCAAGCTGTGCATCTCAGACTGCAAACATACTGCATTACCCTGCCGCTGGACAGCATGATGATGCAAAAGTTACTCCAGGAGCCTGTATCATTAAGCAGGATTAAACCTCAGTAATCCTGCTTCGTGACACAGGCCCCAGGTCCTTTGTGACATCACAGGCCTCCACTGTTTGCGACATCATAGGCCTGATTCACTGGCTTGAATTCTGAATTCTTTGCGACATCATAAGCATGAATCGGAACTAGAACCTTGGAACTTGGAATGCCAGTGAGGAAAAGCAAAAGTTACATTAACAAAACAAAGAGGTTCAATCACAGGACAGTACCGATGTGGTTATGAAGATGGGCTGGCCGGCGATGTTGCCAGATGGCACACCAGACGCCCCCGGCACGGAATGCAGCACCTGGGGCAGGGACACCGTGCCCAGCGGAGCGGGGCTCTGGGTCAGGATCATCTGCTGGCCCGGTTTGAGCTGGGGCAGGGCGGGGGGCACCAGCGACGGCATGGAGGGGGGCACGGCAGAAGGAGATGGGGCTGTCAAAGGGCCCGGCGCTGCCAGAGACATTAAATTAGAACAGGCTCTTCCATCCTGCCGGATGGGTTTGCACACTCATGCTGGCTGTAAGACAAATCGTGACCAATAAAACTTTTCCAATCAAAATATGTTCATTTTCACATGCAGACAACAGGCTAGCCTGTATGTCGTACGTGACAGCAAGACCGATAAAGCAGCTAATTACATAAATGGCCATCATGATATCTCCAATGTCAACACATAGCAACCGTTTGTAATCCATAGCCATTTCTGCCCATTCCACACATGGCAGGGGGGGTCCATGAGTTGGGGGGGGTTTCAATTAGCCAAACAGGAGATGAGACCAGGGCCCTGTTTCACAAAGCGGGATTACTGAGTTAGTTGGATTAGTGCACTAACTAAAACCCGGAACCCTCCCAAATCTGGAACGTGGACTGCAGTAAAAAGAGCTGTTTGGGGTTTTACTCAGCGCAGTTATCGAGCTAACTCAGTAATCCTGCTTCATGAAACAGGCTCCTAGGAATCCCAGACTCCCCTGACCATTTACAATAAGTGCCATGAGATCTTCGGTGCCCGTTGTGATCGGTGACCTCAGTTAAACTCTGGTAGATGAGCCAAAGTAAGGTAAGTGCGCTCCTGCGATAGCGCTGCTGCTGGGGTCCACAGCTGCCCCGCTCACCTTCCCTGCTGGGCCCGCTACTGGAGACCTCCATCGTCACCGGGGAAACGAAGGCGGGCAGCTCCATGGTGGGATCATGAGGGGGCGCTGCCGAGGCACTGCCAACAGGGGGCGCCGCGGCCAAGGAGTAGGGCATGGCAGCCACTGCAGGGGAGGAATCTATAAATAAATACATACATACATACGTGCATGCAGCGGGCTGTGAGCGAAAGGACAGACGCTAAAACACAACGTCCTCAAAGGCAACTTACCCGCGACGGCCGCGTCCTCTTCCTGGATGTTGTGGTCGACCTGTTGCCATGGCTCCAGCTCCTCCTCCTCGCACTCCATGAACAGGTTTGAGTCTGCCATGCTGCCGGCAGGAGGAGACAAATCAAACCCAGGGGGCAAGGGCGTAGGTTTGCATATGGACGGTAGGAACATGTCCCTACCAATATTTGAGCGAACTCGTTTGCATCGTCTTTGGAGTGAAATCATATTAGATAATTCCGATCTGCCCTCTCAGAGACTCCATGACGATCTATTTAGGCATGCTGGCATTTGATTGGCTGAAAGGGAGGGGGCTATCTGAAGGCTCACATCATGTGCAAATATCATACCTACTAAGACATGGAGGAGGCAAGAGCTGGCCAGTGTGTTGACGGTAAGTTATCATAAGTCCATACCTCAAGCATGCATGAAAATTTAGTCTTTCAGATGACTTCAGATGAATCCCTTTCATCTATTGCCTGCCCTGCACAGCACAGAAAGTAATTTTGTCCATGCCAACACGTTTTGTACTTTGTAGATACCATGCCACCAAAAAAGAGAAGACACATCAGGAGCTTTTTCACCACCCAGAGCATGAGTAATAGGTAGCAAACTAACTAGCCAGTAGCCACGTTGATTTAAAATTAAAACCTGCTAGCTACCTAACATCACCAGCCTTTCCACTGCTTTTGAAAAATAATAATGTAAACTGATGTTAGTTAACCCTGTTAGCTAGCGTTAACTAGCAAGCTAACCCTGGCTTCTGTCATCTATAGGCTAGCAGTCAGGTTGCTAGCAGGAGTAAACATAAAATGGGTGGATATATCAAATTATGAGTTGAATTTCAGTCTACAAATCTCATGAAATTGTCACCATTAATGAATTTGTTTGTATGCAGGAAACACAGCAGCAGGCTAGAGAGGTAGGGCAGGCTGATGAGGAAACAGGTGCATCTTCAGGGTTTCAGGGGAGGTCTTAATTATGAATAATAGTTTGGAATTATAGGGAGGCATTAGCATTAAACTTAGTTTTAGGATTTTTAGCAAGTTGGTTTCATAAGATCCTGTTCACTCAATATTTAAAGTTTCCCTCAAAAATAAATGGGACCCCAAGTTTAACCATATGTTTGTATGTATCTTGTTCATCAATACATCATTTTATTAAACATAGGAAACACAGAAATAAAGTGAAGATGGCAAGTCCAACCATGTAGAGCAGGTCATATACAGCCAGGGTAGATTAGCGGGTCTGTCAGCGCCAGCATGAAAGATATCATTTATAAAGTTTTGGTTAGCTAACGTTAATGTTAGGAAGGGCTGGATCAGCAGGTAGCTGGCTAGCTATCAAAGTCAAGTTTATTTGTCATTACAAACCATATGCTGTGCAGTACACGGTGTAACAAAACTTCGTTTCGCAAGGCTTCGGTGTACATAGACTTTCAGTCTGCACACAGCACGTATGCCGTACAGCAGGTTGAGGGAGAAGCAGTTGGACCTTCAGGGCTTCAGATGAGGTCTTAAAATGATACTGCGATTAAACAGATGCTATTATGGATTAATTGTAAATTACCACCTTGCAGCAAATGTAATGTAATCATAGCCTACCTATTTTGTTGTTAACTTAGTTGGAAGTTATTATATGTTATAACACAGGATGCAAAAGAATAATGTGCTAATATTGATACAGACCAGGTTAAGTTTTGTTTTCTCTTTAGGAGACAGTCAGTGGGAGTAAGGATGATCCAGAAGCAAGTCAGTGTAGCAGTGCCATGGACATGGACAGTAAGCCATACCAGCCTGATCCAAAATTTATAGTAGTACAGCGACTTCCAAACAAGATGTTACGGTTTCTGGTGAACTGGTACAGTCAGTATCCATGGCTTCATTATAGTCCAACACTGAAAAAGGTTCTTTGTTTTGAGTGTCAAAGCATACACCATAAAAAAGACCACTTTGGAAAAAAAGAATGACCCTGCCTTCTGCACAAAGGGTTTCAATAATTGGAGGAATGCCAAAGGTAGGCTAGCTTCAGTTGCCACCGAGCCAGCAAAGCACACCACCATGCAGTTACAATCAACGCACAGGAGCAAAATCCAGTTCACACACAAATATCAAGTGCATGGGTTAAAGCGCAGGAAGAGGCAAGGCACTGTCTGGAGAAAATAATGGGTGATGTAAGGTATCTTGCTAGGCAGGGAGTAGCATTTCGAGGACATGAGGCAAATGAAGGGAATTTGTACCACCTTGTGAATTTACTTGCAAATGCTGACCCTGTTCTTTCCTCTTGGCTCACCCGTTGCCATGATTATGTCAGTCCACAGTGCCAAAATTAATACTTAACCTTGTTTGGTAACACAATTGTCAGAGGCATTGCAGCAACAATCAGGTCCTTACCAGTGCTTCAGTTTTCAGTTATAATGGATGGCACTCAGGATATACCGGGAAAAGAGCAAAATTCCATATGTTTTAGATATGTGGACCAAGACCTGGTGCCACAGGAAGTCTTTGTGGGATTGTATGAGGTGCAATGGACAACTGGTGAGCAGATAGCCAAACTAGCTATTAATGTGCTCTTGAGATTGAATATTCCAATTTCAGGCTTACGAGGTCAGGCGTATGATGGCGCCACTAATATGGCAGGGAAGTGGTCAGGAGCACAGGCAGTGTTGAAAAGAGACCAGCCATTGGCTCTGTATGTGCATCGTGGTGCACATTGTGTGAATCTTATAACACAAAGTGCTTGCAGTGCCTCTCCCCTAGTACGTGACGCATTGCAGTGGGTCCATGAACTTGGAACTCTTAGCAACCAATCAGGGAAATTCAAGGGGCTATTGGCTGGACAGGCAATATCAGAGGGGCATACCAAAACAGTGAAACCTCTGTGTCCGACTAGATGGACAGTGCGTGGACAAGCTGCTGATACAGTTCTTAGTCAGTATGAGGCTGTGTTGTCCAGTTTGGAGGAAATGGCCTCAGTTGGTTCCAACTCTGGCACAAGGGCCAGTGGTCTCCTAGATCACTTCCAGAAGGGCAAGACTGTTCTTGGACTGCTGGTAGCATCAGAGGGGTTGGGAGAGCTTGAGTGCCTAAACAAGTCATTGCAAAAGCAGCCCCAAACAATCGAAGACATGCAGGATGCTGTTGAGTATGTTATCTCAACTCTTCAAAAAAGAGGAATGAGGAAAAGTTTGAAGAAGTGTTCGAGAAGGCCGTGTCAATGACAGACTACCTGGGTATTGAGCCGATTCAAATCCCTCACCAAAGAAATCCCCCCAAAAGATTCACTGGTGGGGCTAGTCAGCATAAGCCAAAAACACCAGAAGAATACTATAGGATAGAATTTTTCAAGGTGCTGGACACTTTGGATGTTCAATTCAAAGAACGCTTTAACCAACCAGACTTGCAGATCTTGAAAAAAGTTGAGAATGTTCTCCTTACCGGGCAAATGGATGATGTCATTGGACAGTATCCAGAGATAAACAGAGATAGTTTGAAGGTTCAGCTGCCAATGTTTCTCTCAAAGAATACCTTCATGTCAAGCAGTGAAGCTGCAGATATCCTAAGAGGAATGCCAAGTGAGGTAAGAGGCTCATTCAATGAGGTTGAGGAGCTTGTTAGGGTGTTGTTGGCTGTCCCTGTGGCCTCAGCTGAAGCTGAACGAAGCTTTAGCGCACTCAAAAGACTGAGAACTTGGTTAAGATCTACCATGTCTCAGCAGCGCCTTAATAATTTAGCTGTATGCCATGTACATCAAGAGGCCCTTGACCAAGTAGATCTTAGAGATATTTGCCAACAGTTTGTATCTGTGAATGGCCGACGTAGGCATCTGTTTGGATTGTTTAAATAGACACCAAGACACCATCATGAGAAAAACACAGAAAACAAGGAATACTACAGAATAGAAAAGGAAATGAGGTAATATACTGAAACTGGTAGGCCTACTGAATATAAAAATGTTGATGTTGGATGCAAAAATGCAGAAAATTTGTTTTATGTTTTTTCTCTCTTTTTCGTTAACAAGTAATGTTCTAAAGTTAACTTTCTATTAGTCTTTGATCTGTTACTGCGTATAGTTTGTATTTAAATGTAAATACAGATCTTAATGTAAATACAGAGCATATATGTTAATAAACCATTTGGTTGTTAGCATTAAACAGTCCTCTGTTTTTTTTTTTTTTGTTTTTTTTTGCAGTGGTCACACACCCTCCCTAGTCATTGATTTTGCATTAGACAGTATGCGATGTATACAGCCCCCGGGGGGGGTTTGATGTGTCCCTACCAATGTTGAGACCAAACCTACGCCCTTGCCGGGGGGTAACAGGTTCAAAACCCAAAAGGGGCACAGCAATTGTGTGCTCTTTAGTGTAATCAGTATTAACCCATTAAAGAGTAAGTACACTCTAGATCACGTTCTATTAGCTGTAATTGTGTTTGCATGCCTGCTTTATAATGTAACATTTTAATCTATCCATGTTGTTATTTCAACATTTCTGAAATAATATAATTTGGCAGAAAAAAATGGTAGAAAAGCATCTTGGTACCACCCTCTAACGTTTAAAATTTTGTTTCTGCATTCCACTCCGGCCCTGCCCCAATCATGATGTCAGAGTACCACTTTGGAGGCACTATGATATATATATATATATATATATATATATCAGTGGCGGCTGGTGACTCAAAAAATTGGGGAGGACAGGAAGAAAACCAACCCACGGCATCATGTTATTTTACACTAGTTGGCTACTTATCTCTACTTTCTTATGTTCAAATTATGTTATGTTATTATGTTCAAATGTAGCAATAATCCAACTAGCAACCTAATGCAAACTTACCATACAACTAAGGTAAGTAATGCACCGAAAGTTTATCCCTATCTTCCATAAGGAACAAATATTATATTATCATTTATACAACGGCTTGGCTGAACACTCGATTCTGACTGGTCCAAGGGTGGGAATTATTTCTCAGTTAAAGGGACACCTCGGCCTTTTAACAGTTCTAAAATCAATGCGCTACAAAATCCAGCATTCTAAAGCAGTTTAAACAGCAACATTATTATTTCGCTTTTGAATTGTTGTTACATCCCCTCCCCTTTTCAATGTCCAATTTCACAATTGATGGCAACGTTGAATCACATTTCTACTGTTGCTAGCTTTATTTATGGTTGCCAACCATCACGCAAATCGGAATCATCCCTTATTTGGACAGTAGAATAGGCGTTCCGCATTTAACTCATGGCTACGGGACGCATTTTCATATGTTTGTGAACGACTGCGTTTATAGTAACCGCTGTTTTGAACACAATTCAATAGTTAGCTAGCTAGCTAGCCGGGATAACAAGCATGCCGTGAGACCATTCTGACCTAAAACCAATAATTTTTATATTGGCTAGGTGACAAGTGACGGCGAACCTGTCATTAAGCTAGCTGGCATTCAAAACCCGTTTCAGAGGGTCTTAGAAAAACGTTATGTCTACATTGCGCAACCACACCATTTAAAAAGTAAGACAGTGCTAGAGAGATTAATTTGATTGACTTATGGTTTCATGCAGTTTTATTAAATAATGTAATGACAAAAATGACCAAAATTGGTCCTAACTGTATGGTATAAAACGAGAAGGAACTATTTTTTCTTGATAGAATCATGTTTTTGTTTAACAACGGTGCAAATGGAACTACCAACCAGATCTGCTTGACAACGGTAAAATAATATGCTCAAACGCCCGCGGAAGAATATTTAACTTTCAGCTGATTAAATCGATAAAAATCAATAAATATAAAAGTAACCATATAGGCCTATAGTCATTGTTGGTAACCCGTTGTATAAGTGGAATAAACCCCGTTATTGGAAAATAATGTAGCCTACTTCGGGGCTGGTTAAGCGACCCTACATTATTTTCCAATAACGGGACAGCCTATTGTGGTTCATTCCTTACATATCATATTACAACACAAGGATGAATATAAAAAGGGGCCAGGTGAACGAGAGAGAAAGACACATCTAATCACTGCAGGCTCTGGATGGGAATGAATGTATCACTAGAATTAGCCTAGCATTTTTGATCATGGTTATCTGTGGAGCTGGTCGTCCAGCAGTCTTGATCCTCACCTGTTGCGTAATCCAAATTGTGGAATGGCTGTGACAACAAATAATCCACAAAATGTTCTTCCCCATCCCACTTTCTGCGTCTGCGTCCATGCCTCTCTGTGACCCCCTCACTCACGCTGCCGTTAATTGCCTCGTTAGCAATAGCAGCACCACTCCCCTCAAAATCCATTCTCGCCGTTAGCTCAGTCCCTCAGGGCTGCTACAACAAGCTAACTGTTGCGTTGGCTAACGCAAGTAAGGTAAGTACGGCTCGGTAAAAAACGGAAACGTAAATCTGAAAAAAGGAAATTTGGACAACCTCCTCTGCCTCTATGGACCAGCCTCCTCTAGTTGAAAAGGCTTAAATAAAATGTAATTTTTTAGTGAGGTGTTTTAAAAGTAGTTCGCAATTTGCACGTTATAATACAATACAGTGGTAGAGATTTGAAGATGAAATTTGGAAATTATCATTGGACCAATGCAATGTCAATATTGTATTCTGGTTGTTGATTGGTTAGGGAGGACGTCCTCCCTTGGAGCATCATTTTACGTGTTTTGGCCAATAACAGATTAACATGAAAAAAAATGAAGTACATCAAATTGATATAAGAGATCTCACCCTGAGGAGGACAGCAGGAGCCCGTCCTCCTCTGCCCCCCACCACCACTTCACACAGACTGCCCTTTCCCCTCTTGCCTGCCCTGCAGGTATTGCTGTTGAAGCATTTTAATCAGAATTTCAATAATAGATTTTTTCCAAAGAAGAGATAAAAAATATTTTATAAGTGATACTGAGATTTGGTAATGGTTTATTTCAACCAATTACTTTTTTTAATATTTTGATCTCCCTCTTGCTTCTCAAGAATAGAGGAGGAGCAACCTCCTCTGCCTCTATGGACCAGCCTCCTCTGATATATTACATATATATATATATATATAGAGAGAGAGAGAGAGAGAGAGAGAGAGAGTATGTTAATGTTAATCAAAATATCCTGTGAGAAAATTGTTGGTCCCCACAAACTGGTCTGTAGTTTTTTTTTTTTAAACGATGGAACACTGCTGGCAACTGATTGGTCAAAAACACCCTTGGTTTCAGCCCAATGTATTCAAACCAAAACAACATGGCGGCCTGTTAAAAAAACGCACGCATATCCAACCAAAACAGTCCACAAAAAATATTTCTTAAAACATTTGAGGTGAGAAATAGGCCATGCAATTACTTAATCTTGATTCATATTTGATCTGCAAAGCCTAGTTTGACAGTTTGAACAATTTTTCATGAGTCAGGCGCAGCTGTGCTGTTCCAATTCATTGGCATAAAAAATGTTTTATGCAAATGAGATGGACACACCTACTCCAGGAAGCATTTTACAAAATAGGTGGAGCCAGTCTGAAACAGAAAGTGCAATCACTCTTTACTGTATAAGATCACAAATACATGAATAGAATGATATTAATTGAACGTTCCAATGCTGATGAAACAATCACTACTGGTGACTGAAAACAATGAAGTTCTAGAATGCTAACTTTAAATTTTGGAAAAAAATTTAAATAAAACATTCCAAAAACCTTCCCTTAAGAGGGTAAATGACAACTATTATTATTGAAATTTTAGGAACTTATTCAAAATATGTGTTTTTACAAAGAACCCATATTTTCAGCAGGATATACTGTATATGCTCTCAACAGGATCGGTCCTGAGAATCAAACCTGCAACCTCCACGTTACAAACCAGGCTCCCTAACCATTACACCATTAACTAAACATATCCTTCAAAGTGACACCAATATCCACACAGGGAAAGAGATTTCATACGGTTTATTAACTTCAATGTAACTTAAATTCTTGTTAAGCAGAGTTAACATGCATCAGAGATTTAAAGCCATTTCACACTGCCTACATACTGGCTGGTCTGGGGATACCGTTAGGCAGGTCTGTCACTAATGCACATACTGATCAAGCGAAGGCACTTATGTTCTTCTCCATTGTAAGATGTCATATGTTGGAGCAATCCAATTTGCATAAGGTTGATTCCTATATGCGATGCCCAATAATGGTAACAAACTGCCTAAAAGGTTAAAACACAATCTTTCAATTACGTGTCAATTGAAAATTCCAAATACTTGTTATGGAGAATTAGAAGAAAATTGAACACAAGAAAAAAAAATGTAAATGATTAAAAAAAAAAAATTTGGCCATGTTATTCCATTAACGTATGCACTCGGCACGGGCTGTGACTGACATAGGTCCACAGGTTATTCGTGATTGGTACGAAAACTACAACAGCGCCACCTTTCAGTTGGTCCTTGAAACCACCTCCCAGTCAAACCGGAAAGCCACAGTCGAAACCTGGGGCGCGTTCAGCCCCAACAAAACGTCGCGAAACGTTTATTTAAACGGAAACGGTTGTGCGTTGAACCCTGTTGTGTTACGCAAGCGTTGCAACTATGACAGCTGAGACATTCTTTGCGTTCTTTTCGAAGAATTTTCGCAGCCTGATGAAATCGGTTTAAATGCATGTTTAATACTATGAAATACTTACGACAAATATGTCTTCTAGTGTCTTCAATTGTTGCATACACCAAGCTGCAGAGGACGCATTTGTAAAGGACTTCAGTTGGATCCATTGTGTACACTGCCTTTCTAATACGGCGGGGTTTATGTACACGTCGCTACTGATTGGGTAACACCTCTGACACACCCACCAAACGAGAGAAAGCGTACCTCAAAGCCCATTGCACACCGTTTCGAGGAAACATGTCGTTCAACCCGGAAACAGTAGCAAAACGGTGCACACCGTTTTCAGATTGAACGTGCCTCTGAACGTAAGCACGATAGGGCGGGAGGAAACAACTTGTACGCGTGAGTGAGCGTTTACATGCATGTCCGCGCAACGACCACAAGAACGCTGCATTAAATGCGCATGCAAATCGCAAAAAAAAAAAAAATTAACTCTGGGGACGCGTCATGTAACAAGTTGGGAAGCGCTGGGTCATGCATCTTGAACTGCCTCATCGACCCGTTCAGCAAATTTTAGACGAGCCGTTCAGCCGCTACTCGCACACACCACCCACCCCAACGAAACACACTCCCGTTGAAAACTGAAATGTAAGACTCACCTTTTAAACTTTTATAAAGTTATTAGTCGATGCAATTACATGGTATTAAAAGGAACACGTGGACATAATTCGCGGTCTTAACTACCGACTGAAAAATAGTAAGATTATGGGGGGGTCAGACGTTTTTCCTACGCTCCTGCTCGCACTGGTGGAATCACACAACTACGACACTTCCGTTTGTTGACAATGGCTGGGTTGCGATTGGTAGCCGACCTTCGAAAATGGGCGGAGTAATGAATTACGAAGGGTGGTTGAGTGAGACATCAGGTTGAATGGGACACTTAAGCAAATTGGTTTGGAAAATTATCACAATAACATTCACACCATATGTTACTGGATTGTAGCTGTATATGTGCTGAACATAAAATAAACATTTTGATTGGTGTGACATCATTGCAGTGGACGTGGTCTCGTTTTTCAAATCTGCTGAGCAGATGGATGACATAGTAAGCATGCTGGCATGCGTTAAGCTATGCTAAAATGTACTGTAGGTTGTACATCTGTCCATTTTTGCGCAACAACATTCATTTTGGTGTTAGAATGAACAGTGATAAATAATTTTAAAAATAATAATGTTTGCAAATTGGCACTAGATTTTATGAAAAACCAATTTATAGCACTGTCCCACTCTACCTGATAGCTATAGCTTGAATGGGACGAAGTTTTCAGCACTGTCCCACTCTACCTGACTTCTGCCCGAAACACAGAGGGGGGACTTTCCATGTTTGAAGGGCTGTCGTTTTTAAACAACTATACATTCCAACACAATTTCACCATAGAAATGCTGTAGAGACCTAGGATTATTTATAGAAATATCACTTGAGTGAGTAAACTGCTTTTTCATGGTTTCCAGGAGGATTTACCAAAAAGTGTCCCACTATACCTGAGTTCACCAAATATGCCGGGCATACTTATACCAAAACTTTCTGTCCATAACGTTTTGCGACAAAAACGTTATCAAAAGTTGAACATTTAAAATAAAGAGAACAACCATTATCCATAAAACCAATTCAAAAAGCAAACATTTTGAACGATTCCGTCTCTCATGGATGCGAATGTGGGGCACGTTCAATCTGAAAACGGTGTGCACCGTTTTCCTACGGTTTCCGGGTTGAACGACATGTTTCCTCGAAACGGTGTGAAACGGCTTTTGCGGTACGTTTTCTCTCGCTTGGTGGGTGTCTCAGAGGTGTTACCCAATCAGCAGCGACGTGTATATAAACCCCGCCGTATTAAAAATGCAGTGTGCACAATGGATCCAACTGAAGTCCTTTACAAATGCGTCATTAGAAGACATGTTTGTCGTAAGTATTTTATATAAACATGCATTTAAACCGATTTCATCAGGCTCCGAAAATTCTTCGAAAAGAACGTAAAGAATGACCTTCTCAGCTGCCATAGTTGTAACCATAGACATGTACCAAGTTATCATGTCTGCATTTGTTTAGATTTAGAGAGCTGGTAGTCGGTAAGTTTTAATGAACACTGGTTGCAACATAGCCTACATTAAAGTGACAGTCAGTTACCCTGATTTAATTTTATTTTGAATGTTCCCCATTTTCTTAAAACTGAAACCGAAAAAAGTATTGGAACTGGAATTGAACAATTTTGGGGTAGATTTTTTTAAATGATAAAATTAAACAATTTCACGGTCCCTATAATTGTTGGTATGTTCTTAAGTATTATTCCGTCTGTTTTGAGAGAGCAATACCAATGGGAATGCCGGTAACAGAATTCTTCGCATGCCTATTTTCCCTCTAATGGTGACCGGTTGTTACTGCAGCTGCTCGATTTGTCCTGAAGATGGATATTGAATCGTAGGCAACACGCAATTATAATAGCCACTGAAATTCCTGGTATGCTCGCCAACGCGTTGAGACACCTTGCTCGTTTAATTAACAAAATAAAATCATACTGATGTGTAAATCAACATCCTGGATTAAACTTCTGTCCAGCAAATACGTGCTAACAGTGTGAAATACATACATTTGAAGAAAAACATCTATACACAATTAATTTGATCTATTTAACTTTGTTGTCGACCTGTTGCCATGGCTCCAGCTCCTCGTCCTCACACTCCATGAACAGGCTGGAGTCCATCATGCTGCCGCCAGTAGGAACCGAAAGGGCCACAGGTTCAATACCCAAAAAGCACAGAGCAGTTGCGTGCTTTTTAATTCAATCAATTTTACCTCCATTTTAGGTACTTAACAGAATGTTTTGAATGTTACGCAGTATTCATATAATAGTTGTATCCATACATACAGCGGGATATACACTGAAGAAACTGCCAAAGCGTACAGTAAGTGTGTATCATGGGAATTGAACCGGCAACCTTCAGCTTAAAAGCTCAGTTCCTTCACCATTATACGAAACGGTCATCCTCACAAAGCCCTTCAAGTGTGTCTGCAAATAAATTAAGTGAAGTAATAATTCATAATAGATATGTTTCTGCCCACATAGGCTACTCACTGGTCTGGGGCTGTCAGGCAGGCCTGTCACTAATGCACATATTGATCAAACAAAGGCACTGCCGAATAATGGTAACAAACTGCAAGGTTTTTTTTTTTTTTTTTTTAAACGATCTTTCAGTTAAGTGACCACTTAATGCCGTCATTAGAAAATTCCAAATGCTTGTGAGGAATTATCAGGAAAACTGGACACACCCAAAAAATGTCATTGTGTAACACCCTTACACCTTTTTTTTTTTTTTTAGCCAGGATTTAGCCAGAATTAATATATGCACTCGGAGTCCACAGGATATGTGATAGTTCCCAACGCACAACAGCGCCACCTGGTAGCTGGTCATTGAAACGCATTCCAGTCAAACCGCAAAAGCCAAAGCCGAAACCTGAACGTCAGCACGAGGGGAAAAACAGCCAACTTGTGCGAGTAAGATTTTACAGGAATGTCCGTTCACAATTACAATTACCGTACCCACTACGACCACAAGAACGCTGTATTAAATGATAACTGCGCGTGCAAGTCGCAAAAAAAAACACGGTCCTGAAACAAGTCGAGACCCGCGGAGTCTTGCATCTCGAATTGCCTCATCGACCTGTGCAGCACATTTTTAACGAGCCGTTCAGCCTCCACGCGCACACACCACCCACCACCCACCACAGCAAAACACAACCCCATGAGACAGGCTACTCAAAAGTACGACTCACCTTTAAAACTTTTGCAAACTTATCAGTCAATGCATTTACATGGTATTAAAAGAAAACATGGACATAATTAATGGCTTAACTACCGACTGAAAACAAACAAGACTACGGAGGGTCAGACGTTTTTCCTTCGCTCCTGCTCGGACTGGTGGAATCACACAACTACGACACTTCCGTTTGTCACGATTGGTAGCGATCTTCGAAAATAGGCGGAGCAATGAATTGCGAATATTCTATGTCGGGCATAATTTTACCCATTACTTTCTTCACCACTACAACGTTGTCAAGAGCAGTGCAACACCATTTTAAATGAAAGGAGAACAAACATATGTCATAAAATCAATTAGAAAAAGCTAACAGTGCCTCTTATTGATGCGGATCTGGCCTTTTTTATGTGTAAAAAATTGAGTAAATAAAACTTGAACGCAATTAGGCCATTGTTATCAGTTTTTATAATATGTAGCAGCCCATATGAAGGATTATAAGGTGTGCCTGATTGAATGATCTGTGTAAAACAGGTAAGCAACATTTTCCTAATTAAGGTGCTGTTTGATTAAAACCTGGTAACAGCAATTAAAAGCATGTAGCCTAATTGCATTAGAAACTATCGTCAAGACAAACTTCACTGAAAAGACACTTAGCATAGTTCCTGGAATGGTTGCAGTGTTATTTTATCTGCATCCTTTCGGAGAGTTTGTTCATTTTAATGAACACTGGCTGCAACATACATTACAGTGACACTCAATCACCCAGATTTCAGCGTATTTTGAATATCCCCCATTCCCTTAACAAGACCAGGTCAAAACCTAGTATATGGCTGGACCTAACACACGTGATCCGGCCGACCAATGGTGTAACTTCATCACTCAGTCACTCACTCAGTCACAGACATTCGCGTTTGTAGGGTTGTCCCCGCTGTTGCGGTCCAGCCAAAAATATAAACAAACACATATTGGAAGAAGTAGTATGAAACCATTCTGAGGTAGATTTTTTAATGACAAATTAAACAATTACACAGACCCCATAATTGCTGGTATGCGGCCAATTATTGTTCTATTTTGATACAACAATATCAAAGGGGAGGCGGTAACTGAATTCTTGAATTTCCCACTCCCAGTTTCAATGGCAAAATAAAATCTTACTCATGTGCATATCAAAATTCTGGATTAAACATATGCTTCGCAAATACGAGCGAAAAGCATAAAATATACATTCGGACAGAAACCTATAGGCCCTACATAATTCATTTTACCAATTTAACTTGAAAACAACGATACAGGTATTGCGTAATATGCCTTCCATAGGCTACTGGTTGAGCAGTAGGCGACTTGCATGAGAAACCAGAGAATTTTTCCCCGTTCGTGAAACTATTTCACAGACATTCGACAGTACTGGGCCTGTTTCCGCACATTGTCCATTGAGTTAGGAGCGAGGCGCGCCTCTTTCTAATCTGATTTAATCTTTTAAACCCTAAAGCCTATTCACAGCGACATACTTCTGCGACCATAGCCGAGGGACTACACTCTAAAAGAGGCGACGAGGAGAAAAAGAGACCCGCTCGTTGGACGGCCTGCAGTTACAGCCGCGGTGATATGTTGGACTTGGTTCCGTCAAGTAGACTCGCCACTTACGGCTCTGTCACAGTAGTGACGGTCATCAGTAAGTCACGACATTTGCATCATTTCATGTGTGTGTGGCACGGTCGTTTAGAGATAAAAAGGTCAACGATTTACGCTACTGTTTAGTCGTGTTGTGGCTGTAAACGGACACGCACATGCTCAAAAGTTTTCTTGCAGTCACAACAGACGTAAACAGAGCATTGTCGAAGTGGTGTTTAGTTTTAGTAGACTATAGCCTACTCGTATACCGTACTATTGATTCTTTAGCACGCGACGCGAACAAAATACGCGAGTCCTGATCAATTCTATCTGGTAGAGTACAGATTCCTCCTTGTTTCATTGTGATACAGTATAATACGACAAACAAATATATCGCTTACGTTAAATTTAAATAACGAATACCCGTGTCTTCGTCAATCTTGCATCTAACTTTGCGTCATCACTTTATAGTAGCAATGTCAGCACGTGCACAACACCACAGGTGAGTGTGCGGGGAGAAAACTTCAATATCTGACAGTGTTGACATTGCGGAATCTCAACAAATACTCGTTAGAGTTTTTGTTCGGTACAAAGGTTCTTAATTATATCATCGTTGTCATGTTATTAGACAATTCTGTCGACACCTTCAATTGACTGCTTTTTCAGGGAACTAATGTGAAATAATCAAATAAATCACGCTCTACAAACGAAATTCTGAAGGGAGATTCCAATCTTTTAATTATTTCTAATCCAGGAATAGATTTGCACAACCATGGCCAGGGATAATCTGGGTTTTAAATGAGTTAAGTGAAATGTCTCATTTGTCATTCATAGAGCCACACAGTCGCAAGAATGTTTAAATCCGTGACAGGGATGAAAAACACTAGATGTTAACTCTGGCTGTTAGCCCTTAGTGTGACTCCATTTAGTTAAACTGAAGAAAGACTAACTTCAATCTAACATGACAAAAAGTGACATTTGTCTCACAAGGCATTGTGGGACTTCGCTGACCGCTTGTGTCCAGTCCGGTCCTCCGAAGATGGTCTCGTAGTGTCCGTGTTGTGTGTTAGCGCGATGTCGTGGCGTTTCCGTGATGTTGTGTGCCGATCCTGGTTCTGCTTGCCCCCCCTACCCCCCCACCCAGGCCTGGTTCTCCTGCGGAAGTGGATCGCGGGTGGGGTGTGCCGCAGTCGAGTGCGCCTTGATGGCAAGACGGTTCTCATCACCGGCGCCAACACCGGAATCGGCAAGGAGACTGCCCGGGATATGGCCTTCAGAGGTACTGCCTCCACCCGCCAGAAGCACTCATGCGCACACACACACAATCGAACATGCACGCACACGCGCGCACACCATCAAACACGCACTGAAACACACACATGCACACACGCACGCACACAATCAAACACGCACTGAAACACACACACACACACACACACAATCAAACATGCATGCATGTACACACACATACACACACACACACACAATCAAACATGCACGCACGCGCACAAACACAATCAAACATGCACTGAAACACACACACACACACACACACAATCAAACATGCATGCATGTACACACACATACACACACACACATACAATCAAACATGCATGCATGTACACACACACACACACACACATACAATCAAACACGCACTGAAACACACACATGCGCATGCACACACAATCAAACATGCACTGAAACACACACACACACACACACAATCAAACATGCATGCATGTACACACACATACACACACACACATACAATCAAACATGCACTGAAACACACACATGTGCATGCACACACAATCAAACATGCACTAAAACACACACACACACAATCAAACATGCATGCATGTACACACACATACACACACACACATACAATCAAACATGCACTGAAACACACACATGCGCATGCACACACAATCAAACATGCACTAAAACACACACACACACACACACAATCAAACATGCATGCATGTACACACACATACACACACATGCACACACAATCAAACATGCACTGAAACACACACATGCACACACAATCAAACATGCACTAAAACACACACACACACACAATCAAACATGCATTCATGTACACACACACACACACACAATCAAACATGCACTGAAACACACACATGCACACACACACACAGAAATGCACATGCTCAAACAAACACAAGCACACACAAACACACACACTGGAACATGCACACAAACACACACTGAAACATGCACACACACACACACACTCAATCAAACATGTACGCATGCACACACACACACACACACACACTCTTACTTAACCCTTTCCTAACCGTATAGCTGGTATCGGTCTAGGGGCAAACTGGAGCCAGAGTTAGCGGGCCTGTAGCAGCAGAGAGATGTGAATGAGTGAGCCTCCCTGGTTCCATCTCTGCAGTGAGAGAGGTTTACATGTGCAGGGTACTGTGACTGGCCTAATGGAGGTGTTGTTGGAGGCAGCAGCGTCCGTTTCTGTGGCAACTGTTTCAGGGGCACGGGTGGTGATGGCGTGCCGGGACCTGGCGCGGGCAGAGAAGGCTGCCGCGGAGATCCGCGGCACGACGGGCAACCAGAACGTGGCGGTCCGCCAGCTGGACCTGGCGTCCCTCCGCTCCGTACGCCAGTTTGTTGGGGAATACGAGGCCAGCGAGGACCGACTGGACATCCTCATCAACAACGCTGGTGAGAGTGGGCGGGGCCAGGGGAGACAGGGGCGGGGTCAGAACTCTGAAAGGAGGAGGACCCCCGCGTCCGACGCCCCCGTTCTCTCATCCCGTCATCCACAGGAGTGATGATGTGCCCCAAGGGGCTGACGGAGGACGGGTACGAGACCCAGCTGGCTGTCAATCATCTGGGGCACTTCCTGCTCACCATCCTCCTCCTGGAGAAGCTGAAGAGCTCCGCCCCCAGCCGGGTCGTCACCGTGTCCAGCATTGCCCACAGAGGCGGTATGGGCCCCCATCCCCCACCTTAAAAGGCCCCTCCCCCTTCAACATCACAAAGGTCGTGGCACCATGGTAGCCCCATCAGCATTACCAGGATCCTCCCCCTTCCACTTCATGAAGCCCATCCCTCCACACTAGCCCTGCCCACATTACACAGCCCCTCCTCCGTAACACTCAGGAAGGACATGTTAGCCCCACTCACTGTTAATAGCCCCTCCCGCTCCATAAACCAGACCCTATGTTATTCCTGTGTCCTATACAGCATAGTTAATGGGGTTTTTTTAGCAGCCCTGAAGTTTAATCTTCCCTCTGTCTCTTAAGTTAATAAATTAACCGAGCTCCTCCATTTTCACAATACATCCTCTCATATTCCTGTTCCACCACGCAGGGAAGATCCACTTTGACGATCTCTGCTTCGAAAAGACGCCGTACGATTCGCTGGTCAGCTACAGGCAGAGCAAACTGGCCAATGTCCTCTTCTCCAGGGAGCTGGCTCGCAGGATGAAAGGTCAGGACCCTCACAGCAGTGAACTTTGACCCTGGAGATATGTGTGTACGTGCGTGCGTGTGTGTCTGTACGTGCGTGTGTTTGTGTGTGTGTGTGTGTGTGTATGTGTGTGCATGCGCATGTCTGTGCCTGTGTATTTGTGCCCATAACATCACAGGTTTACATCATCAACATTAGACATCAAAGTATATCAATATACAGCAGTCTTCTAATGCGAAGGATTAGAGGAAAGCTAAAACTGACTTTTTGGCTAAATCTTGTTACTGTAGAGCACCGGCTCTGAAACGTTTTAATATTGGGACCCAAATTGCAAATTTAGTATCTTTCGGGGACCTGTTAAATGCAAGCAGAGCCTAGCGGACCTCAAACTCATTCCGGGACCCACCTCATACACTCCTGTGACGCATTTTTGTGCCGACCCACAGTTTAAGAAACACTGCCATAGAGAACCTCCGGCTCCCCCCCCACCCCACCCCCCACAGGTACGGGGGTGACCTCCTACGCGCTGCACCCCGGCGTGATCCGCACCGAGCTGAGCCGGCACCTGGAGCTGGGCTACCCCGTCCTGGGGGTGCTGCTGACCGTCCCGGCCTTCCTCCTGATGAAGACCCCGCGGGAGGGCGCCCAGACCTCCGTCCACTGCGCCGTCGCCGCGGGGCTGGAGGGCAAGTCGGGCTGCTACTTCAGGTGCCGCCGCCGCCATTTAACGCGTCCCCTCACCGAGCACCCGAGGTTTCATACGGGACGGGCCTCCCCGATTGCATTCCCCTTACATTTTACTGTGAACAATGACTTACACGCTTTATGCTCTTTTAGACCCTAAAACAATCCCAGGAAGAAAAGGTATGACAATTACCTGTAAAGGTACAAATACTTGTCACTGGGGTGGTACCTACTGGGTACGTAAAATTGTACCCCTAGCCACCAATACGTAATTAATTTGTACCTTTTTTGTTTGTAAAATGCACTGATTAGTACCCAAGTATTACATTACAGGCATTTAGCAGACGCTGTTATCCAGAGTGACTTACATTGTATCCATTTATACAGCTGGATATATACTGGAGCAATGCAGGTTAAGTACCTCGCTCAAGGGTACAACGGCACTGTCCTCCCGCAAAATCGAACCTGCAACCTTTAGGTTACAAGACCAACTCCTTAGCCATTATACTACACTGTCGCCCCAAACGTAGAACACTATTGTACTTTTAGGATACCTTTGGTGAATTTATTCCCTAAAGAATAAGAATGTACCTCCACTGTACCTTTATTTCTGAGTGTACACAGCTGAATATTTACTGAAGTAATTCAGGCTAGCTACCTTTCTCATGGGTGCAACCATGGTGCTCACCTGGGAATCGAACCTACAACCTTGGGGAGCTGTAAGCCCAGGTACACCAGGCTACACTGCCACCTGGCGTTACACAGTACCCGTGAGTCATTTTGGGGTTTTGTGTTCCCCCCCACAGTGACTGTGCAGTGAAGGAGCCGGCCCCTGAGGGGCGGGACGACCTCACGGCTCTCAGGCTCTGGGAGGTCAGTGCCCGGCTGGTGGGGTACGAGGACAGAGGCTGACCCCCCCCCCAGAAAGATATGTACAAATTTTGGAGCAACATATGCTGCCACCCAGACGCCGTCTTCTCCTGGGACGTCCCTGCATTTTACAGCAGGACAACACCAAACCACATTCTGCCCGAATTACAAGTGCATGGCTGCGTGAGCAGAGAGTGCGGGTGCTAGATTGGCCTGCCTGCAGTCCTGACCAGTCCCGGATTGAGAATGTGTGGGGCATTATGAAGCGCAAGGCGCAGGGCCTTCGTTGTCGCATTTTGCGCTTCATAATGCGCCACACATTGTGCAGCTGAAGACCTGCATAATGGAAGAACGGGGGGAAATTATGCTTGCTGATCTTAACCGACTGGTGTCTTCAGTGCCCAAACGCTTACTAAGTGTTATTAAAATAAATGGTGATGTTACACAGTGGTAGACACTTGACTGTCCAAACTTTTTTGGAGCGTGTTGCAGTCATCAGATTTTAAATGAGTGTATATTTTCAAAAAACAATTAAATTCACAAGGTAAAACATAATAATGTTCTGTTGTAGTGTTTTCAATACATTACAGGGTGAATAGAATTTACATTATCACTCCTTTTTGTTTTATTTGCATTTTCCATACTTTCCCAACTTTTTTGGAATTGGGGTTGTGTTTGCATTTATATAATCTTGAGTTCCTTCACAGCTGATAGTATTTGTTTATTAATAATATAAATAGAAGTTTTGATAAATTAATTTTCTTTTTTCTTTAAAGGCTGCGTGTATATTTATGTGTATTTCTTTGTCTTTTAGTTTGATAAGCCTGCCTTGTAATGGTTTTCTGGAATGATAATTTCAAAATAAGTACGATTTTTGCATTAAAGGCTGGTGTAATTCCATGGATATGGCGTTATGTTTTATAAATTCTAATATCTAGGCATTAAAAAATAAATTCTAATATAAAATGATTAGATTCTAACGTTTTTTTTTTTGTTTGTTTTGTTTTGTTTTGTTTTATTATTCGTATTGCGTATTCTTTCCCCGGTCTAGTATTGTGATCCAGGGTCAGTGTTTTCATACCCGTACACGACAAACACTCGCATAAAGAAAGCTGCAGCTGATCGCGGGTCAGTGGCAGAATCCAGACAAGCTTTTCAGGCGGAGGTGCATTGTGGGATATGTTCATCATTCTTACCGGATGCTGGATCAGGGAGCAGAGGCTCAAAACAGTTGTTAGCTTCGCGGTACAGCAATGCAGGACTGACGCGTTCTCTTAACGAAATAAACACCTGGAACATTTGACAACGAGAGCGGTCTTTGAGCCGCGATCTACGGGAACTGAGCTTGCACATTTCAATTTTTAAGGATCATTCGGGTAAACGCGACCAGCAGTGTCAAAGATGAACGTCACCTTGGCAGTCAAGCAGTACATTTCCAAAATGATCGAGAACAGCGGGCCAGGTATGAAGGTCTTGCTCATGGATAAAGAAACGGTGGGTGATATCTATTGTATGCGGTGATTCGTCTGAATGACATTTAGTCCCCACGTCTGCATGAAACACTGTGTGCGGTCAGGGTCTAATGTCACTACAGCAAGAGCGTAGTCAGGTCCGACGATCAGGGGACGGCTAACTTTTAGCAATCAACATATCTATCCTGTCTACAGGCTGTCGAGCCAAACTAGCTCTATAATCACGATCCTGCTCAAACCCCCTCACACGAAGAGCTTAATATAATGCAATATAGGCACTACATCAATTGCGGAAATTAGGACACTATGATTTACAGTGTAATTTGATTGTTAGCCGCGATCTCTTTAAGATGGCTGGGCTAGGTGTTGCCAGAGAGGTGTCAAAATACGCTGACACCGTGCATGAAACATTTCTGCTGTTCACCTGTCCAATTCACAGTTACTGCACGTAGCTATCTGGCGTTTAAATACAACTAACGACCACTAATAGTTTTCTAGCGAACAATAGTCTTACAATGGGTTTGTGTTATGTTCATAACTAATTCTTGTCTTAGGCACTGGTCTGCGTACTTAAGTTTTCCCGTATGCCCCCGTAGACCAGTATCGTGAGCGTGGTGTACACGCAATCGGAGATTCTGCAGAGAGAGGTCTACCTGTTCGAGCGCATCGATTCGCAGAACCGAGACACCATGAAGCACCTGAAAGCCATCTGTTTCTTACGCCCGACCAAGGTACGGAACGCCACAGAGCGACCAGCTCTCTAGACTTTGCGGTCGGATTCATCTAATCACGACTTATTTTTGATGATATTGAACAGATGCGTAATTCATGAGAAATATAACGCTGAAGCACGTAATGTTTCAGCTTTACTGCTGTCATTTCTGAAGTCATATTGGCAACATTTATGTCAATACTAATGCACAGCTTTGTATAGCACTTTTTACAGATGCTGTACAACAACACTTTTCAGGGAAACTAGAAATATAAAAATTAGTAAAGACCAGGCCCAAACCTACAAAAAGCCTTTTGAACACAGAACTAGTTTGACATGGTTGAAATATAAAGGACTGAATGCTTTCAGAGATTTCAAACAACTACTTTGCGACTGTCAGTGTCAAAGAAGAATCTGGAAAACGGTTCTATTGTGCTGCAGTAAGAGTGAAAATTAATGGAGGCAAATTGCAAAAGCTGCTGTGTTTGCCCTCTTCTTGGCAGGACAACGTGGAGAATCTGATTCAGGAACTGCGTCGACCCAAATACAGCGTCTACTTCATTTGTGAGTGTCGGACGAGGTGGTCCCGCCTGTCACCTGACATTATAACGCCATTTTAATCAAAATATGCTGTATCGGTTCTGCTTGTCGACTGAGCCCTACCCACCATGCTTTGCAGACTTCAGCAACGTCATCAGCAAGAGCGAGGTGAAGGCCCTGGCCGAGGCAGACGAACAGGAAGTGGTGGCAGAAGTGCAGGTGAGCTCACCTGTCCCCAGGTGTGTGGGTCCAACTGTGCTGATTACAATAAAATTATAATAATCAATTGAGTTTATGTAGTGGCTTTTATGGAACTGAATGGTTTTAACAGTGTGGTTCCTTAACCACTGTTAATGGTGTCCAGACCTTGGTAGTGAATTGCTACCAGTTTGCAATATAAAGTTGACCTCACATTACTGAGCTGTAGAGACAGGGGTGCATGCTGGTTTTCACCATGGTGAGGGGTCGCTGGAGTTGCCCCCAAAAACACCCATCTTCTCTGACTGACAGTGTGTATTCCAGGATTGGTGGAGCCTCGTTTCTTTGCAGGTGAACTCTGTGTGATGGCTCTGTTTCCCACGGTAACCCCTGTGTTCTGTCTGGCTGCAGGAGTTCTATGGAGACTTCATCGCTGTGAACCCCCACCTCTTCTCTCTCAACCTCACGGGCGTGGCCAGGGTGAGGCGTGTGATGGGGCGGTGTGTGTGTGTGTTTGCGCTTGTGTGTGTGTGTGTGTTTGCGCTCGTGTGCATGTGTGCTTGTGTGCTTGTGTGTTGGATGTGGGGATTGCAGAACTTCTGTAGACTGTTCTTACACCTGCTTTGTTTCTCCCTGTTAACTTAACATCATTTTCATTGTATGTGTATGTATATATATACGTGCACGCGTGTGTGTGTATACGTGTGTGCGTACGTGTGTTTGTGTGTGCATACTTGTGTGTGCGTATGTGTGCGCGCATGTGTATGTTTGTGTGTATACGTGTGTGTGCGCGTGTGTGTGTATATGCATGTGTGTGTATGCATGTGTGTATATATGTGCCTGTGTGCTTGCGTGTGTCTGTGCGTATATGCGTGTGTGTGCGTGTGTATATGCGTGTGTGTGTGCGTGTGTGTGTATGTGTGCGTGTGTGTACATATGTACATGTGCGTGTATGCTTGCGTGTGTCTGTGCGTACATGCGTGTGTGTGTATGTGTGCGTGTATATATGTGCGTGTGTGTGTTTGGCCTCTCGGGTGGAGCTGGGATCGTGTGTGAGCGCTCTGGGCTCATCGTCGCTGTGCTGAAAAGTGCCATGATGTACGTGTCTCCGCATGGCCGATGTGGCCGTGGCGTAAGTGAGTCGTGGCTTTCCCACTGCTCCGTGTTACATGTGTGTTAGTGGTATACTGGCCTCTGCTGCTCTCTGTACTGATGCTGTGTGGCGTTACTGGTAATTCTGGTGTACTCCACATGGTACACTGTTCCGTTACTGCTTCTGTGTCCTGTACGTCTATGCTGGATTAGTGTCTTTAGCGTGCGTGTGTGTATATATGTGTGTGTGTATGCGTGTGCGTGTGTGTATATATGTGCGTGTGTGTGTGTGTGCGTGTGTGTGTATGTGTGCGTGTGTGTGTATGCGTGTGTGTATATATGTGCGTGTGTGTGCGTATATGCATGTGTGTGTGTATGCGTGTGCGTGTGTGTATATATGTGTGTGCGTGTGTGTGTGCGTGTGTGTATATATGTGCTTGTGTGTGTATGCGTGTGTGTATATATGTGCGTGTGTGTGTGTGTATGTGTATGCGTGTGTGTATATGTGTGCGTGTGTGTATATATGTGCGTGTGTGTGTATGCGTATGTGTATATGCGTGTGTGCGTGTGTGTGTATGCGTGTGTGTATAAATGTGCGTGTGTGTGTTTGGGCCTCTCCAGGGTCGGAGCTGGGATCCCGTGCTGCTGCAGCGCTCCACTCAGGGCCTCACCTCGGTTCTGCTGGCCCTGAAGAAGTGCCCCATGATCCGCTACCAGCTGTCCTCCGACATGGCCAAGAGGCTGGCCGAGAGCGTCAAGGTGAGAGCTCGCCTGGCCTACCACTCCCCCCTGCTACCCTCTTACACCCTGATGCTGTTACAGTAAGAGCTTACCTGGCCTACCACTCCCCCCCGCTACCCTCTTACACCCTGATGCTGTTACAGTAAGAGCTTACCTGGCCTACCACTCCCCCCCGCTACCCTCTTACACCCTGATGCTGTTACAGTAAGAGCTTACCTGGCCTACCACTCCCCCCTGCTACCTTCTGCCATGCTGGTACTAACCTAGATCATCAAAGCGCTTACCTGGCCTACCACTCCCCCCTGCTACCCTCTTATACCCTGATGCTGTTACAGTAAGAGCTTACTTGGCCTACCACTCCCCCCTGCTACCTTCTGCCATGCTGGCATTAGCCTGGACATCATTTAGAGCCAAAATTGCTCCATAAATGCGGTAAGAGTCAGTTATTGTGGAAGTGTTAAAAGCCAAGCCAGGTTCCACCATGTCTCTAACGTTGCCCTCGACTGAAGTTACCAACTTCTCAAACAAGTTACCGATTTTGAAACGTCTTATTGATTTCTCCATAATGCTTTAAATGTTTTTATTTCAGATTTTTAAGTGTTGGCAAATGTTGTTTGCTTGTGTGCGTCAAATGTCTGTCATTTGTAACCAGCGTTGCCATAGCGATGACTGTTTCTCACCTGTCTCCGCCCCCCCGTCCCCCCTCCTCCTTGCAGCAAATCATCACTAAGGAGTACGAGCTGTTCGACTTCAGGAAGACCGAGGTGTCTCCATTACTTCTCATTGTGGACCGCAGCGATGACGCCATCACCCCGCTGCTCAACCAGGTCAGCGCTGCGACCGTAACCGTGACCACAGGGTTAGCTAAAGGCATCACAGAACCAAAAATCCATTGCGAATGGTGATTGGGTAAAGGCCAGTGTTTACAATCTTGCCTTTCCCCTTAATAAAACCAAGCGTACTGATTCATGGACGTACATACCATACCAGACTGGCAGGCAAAGGAAATTGCTGTGTTGGGGTTTTGGCCTCAGGTGTTGTGCACTTTTTAGCCTTTAGCGGGCAGCAGAGTCCAGAGTTTCTGTGGGCGATGTGACTGCTTCTCAGCGACTGTAAGTCGTACTTAAGGGGGTCTGAAACTCCAGTCCTGCAGGGCCACACTCTCTCCTGGTTTTTGTGATTTCCTTTCAGTCAACAGCCGATTTAGGTTGCAGGCTCTAACCAATCAGTGACTTAAAATAAGCTAACTGCAATAATAATAATAACTGCAGGAACACATGAAGAACCCGCAGACACAGCGGCCCTCCAGCATTTGAGCTTGAGGTCCCTGATTTACAGTGACCTGCCTTAGCTCTGTCATCTGAGCCTGAGGCAATCCAGAGGGGTCCCTTCAGGAAACTCATCCAAGGCCAACAGCGTTTTTGGCCGGCCACAGAAATAATAGATGGTTTTCCCTTGGCCGTAGGTGGAGCAAAGTAGAACAGGCGAGTTTAGCCTGTGTAAAAATACAAGAGTCAGTGCTTGAGAGCATCTGTTTGGTGGCATTTGAACCACCATATTGGATCTGAATGAGAATGGCACTCCTAGTAATTTGGGCTCCTGGAGACCTGGTTATAGCTCCAGTCAACCTTAGCAGCTGATCCAGGATCAGCTTGCCGAAACCCCAGCCATCTCGTTAAAGGAGCTGAAGCTGAACTGGGGTCAGCGGCCTGGGATCGGGGCCGCGTAGTTTGTGTGTGTGAAAAGACAGTGCTTGACTTTGTGTTTGTGCTTTCTGCTGCTCCCCTAGTGGACATACCAGGCCATGGTGCACGAGCTGCTCGGTCTAAACAACAACCGCATCGACCTCTCCCGTGTGCCCGGAATCAGCAAGGACCTGCGTGAGGTGGTGCTGTCTGCCGAGAACGACGAGTTCTACGCCAACGTGAGTTCTACGCCAACGTGCAATGTCTGAAAAAAATATATATATAACTTCTTTGCCAGGGAGAGTTTTCTTGGTTCTGTTAAGTTGTGAGATCACAAATATGTGATTAGAATGTTCTTAACTGAACATTCCAATGCTGATGTCATAATCACTACGGGTAACTGAAAGCAACAGAGTTCTAGTACTCTGACTTAGAATTTTGAGGAAAAAAAACATTGCAGAAGAACCTACTCTTCAGACAGTAAATATTCATGGCCCATTTACAGAGCACTTCGATATCGTACACATCTTAACATCCTTCACCCCGCCCACCCCGCCTCACAGAACCTGTACCTGAATTTCGGGGAGATCGGCACCAACATAAAGAACCTGATGGAGGACTTTCAGAAGAAGAAGCCAAAAGGTCAGCAGAAACTGGAGTCCATCTCCGACATGAAGGTGAGATGGGGTGGGGGCTGTGGCCATTTAGTTGGCTGGAGATGGAGTCTCAGAGCTGGGGGGCTTGGTAATTTAGTAATCCCACCCACTTCCATTTTTTGTTTAGTCAAGCTAGTGAAGAAAAAAAGAATGCACAGTGCTTTAAAAAATCCAGATTTGTTCTTGCAGAAATATCAAAGTGAAAAGTTCCTCACTTTTCTTAATTTTAAACTGAAAATTTTTGCTAAATACCTACCATAATTTTGCCTGTAGCTGAGGGGGGTGGTTCTTTTAGTATCTGTTATTTTCGCTGTGTGGGAAAGGAAAACATGCACACATGTAATATGGGCTCATTAAACCAAAATATGAGTCACAGGAGACATTCGGAGTAAAAACATTAGAGAAATGCCTCAGATCCTTACCTATCTCTCTCTTCCCTCCCTCTCTCCCTCCCTCCCTCCTCTCTCTCTCCTCTGTCCAGGCGTTTGTGGATAACTACCCACAGTTTAAGAAGATGTCGGGCACGGTGTCCAAGCACGTGACGGTGGTGGGGGAGCTGTCGCGGCTGGTCAGCGACAGGAAGCTGATGGAGGTGTCCGAGGTGGAGCAGGAGCTGGCCTGTCAGAACGACCACTCCAACGCGCACCAGGTCAGCAGTGTGTGTGTGTGTGGACGTGTGTGTGTCTGTGTGTATATGTCTCTGTGTATGTGTGGCAGTGTGTGTTTGTAACTGTATACGTATGTGTGTGTGTACATGTGTGTAGGAGTATGTATTTAACCCCACCCCTACTCTCTGACCCTGCCCCTCTCCCTCTCTGACCCCACTCCTCTCCCTCTATAACCCTGCCCCTCTCCCTCTCTGACCCCACTCCTCTCCCTCTATAACCCCACCCATCTCCCTCTCTGACCCCACTCCTCTCCCTCTATAACCCCACCCATCTCCCTCTCTGACCCCACTCCTCTCCCTCTATAACCCTGCCCCTCTCCTCTCTGACCCCACTCCCTCCCTCTATAACCCTGCCCCTCTCCTCTCTGACCCCACTCCTCTCCCTCTATAACCCCACCCATCTCCCTCTCTGTCCCACTCCTCTCCCTCTATAACCCCACCCATCTCCCTCTCTGACTCCACTCCTCTCCCTCTATAACCCCACCCATCTCCCTCTCTGACCCCACTCCTCTCCCTCTATAACCCTGCCCCTCTCCCTCTCTGACTCCACTCCTCTCCCTCTATAACCCCACCCATCTCCCTCTCTGACCCCACTCCTCTCCCTCTATAACCCCACCCATCTCCCTCTCTGACTCCACTCCTCTCCCTCTATAACCCTGCCCCTCTCCCTCTCTGACCCCACTCCTCTCCCTCTATAACCCTGCCCCTCTCCCTCTCTGACCCCACTCCTCTCCCTCTATAACCCTGCCCCTCTCCCTCTCTGACCCCACTCCTCTCCCTCTATAACCCTGCCCCTCTCCCTCTCTGACCCCACTCCTCTCCCTCTATAACCCCACCCATCTCCCTCTCTGACCCCACTCCTCTCCCTCTATAACCCCACCCATCTCCCTCTCTGACCCTGCCCCTCTCCCTCTATAACCCCACCCATCTCCCTCTCTGACCCTGCCCCTCTCCCTCTATAACCCCACCCATCTCCCTCTCTGACCCCACTCCTCTCCCTCTATAACCCCACCCATCTCCCTCTCTGACCCCACTCCTCTCCCTCTATAACCCCACCCATCTCCCTCTCTGACCCCACTCCTCTCCCTCTATAACCCCACCCATCTCCCTCTCTGACCCCACTCCTCTCCCTCTATAACCCCACCCATCTCCCTCTCTGACCCCACTCCTCTCCCTCTATAACCCCACCCATCTCCCTCTCTGACCCCACTCCTCTCCCTCTATAACCCCACCCATCTCCATCTCTGACCCCACTCCTCTCCCTCTATAACCCCACCCATCTCCCTCTCTGACCCCACTCCTCTCCCTCTATAACCCCACCCATCTCCCTCTCTGACTCCACTCCTCTCCCTCTATAACCCCACCCATCTCCATCTCTGACGCCACCCCCTCTCCCCCTCTGATCCCGACCCTTCTCCCCCTCTAACCCCACCCCTCTCTTCTCTAACCGCGCCCCTTTCCCCTCTGACCCCGCCTCTCTCCCTCTCTAACCCCGCCCCCTCTGGCCCCGCCCCTGCAGAACGTGCGCAGGCTCCTGCAGAACCCCAAGGTGACCGAGATGGACGCGGTGCGGCTGGTGATGCTCTACGCGCTGCGCTACGAGAAGCACAGCAGCAACAACCTGCTGGGCCTGATGGAGGACCTCAACAGGAAGGGCGTGTCCGAGAGGCACCGCAAGGTGAGGGGCGGGGCCAGGGTCGGAGCCAGGGCGGGCGGGATATCCTAGACCAACCCTTAGAGTGTTCACTTTTGCCCCCGTGTCTCAGATGGTGCAGTCCATGGTGGAGTACGGGGGGAAACGAGTGAGAGGAAGTGACCTCATCACTCCCACAGACGCTGTGGCCATCACTAAACAGTTCTTCAAGGGGCTGAAGGTACAGTCAATCAATCAGTTATTTATTCTGTTTTATTATTAGGTTATCTGGGCTAATCCAAATGTGTAATCTAAACTGTGTGTCTCTGGTCATCTGTATGCGTTTGCGTGTGTGTCAGGGTGTGGAGAACGTGTACACCCAGCACCAGCCGTTGCTGCAGGAGACTCTGGACCAGCTGATTAAAGGCCGTCTAAAGGACAGCCAGTTCCCCTACCTGGGCCCTAGCACACTGAGAGACAGGTAACTTACAGTAGCATTAGACTCTGTGCCACCTACCTGTGGCCGAGCGCACTGAGAGACAGGTAACTTACAGTAGCATTAGACTCTGTGCCACCTACCTGTGGCGATCGCACTGAGAGACAGGTAACTTACAGTAGCATTAGGCTCTGTGCCACCTACCTGGGCCCTAGCACACTGAGAGACAGGTAACTTACAGTAGCATTAGGCTCTGTGCCACCTACCTGGGCCCTAGCACACTGAGAGACAGGTAACTTACAGTAGCATTAGGCTCTGTGCCACCTACCTGGGCCCTAGCACACTGAGAGACAGGTAACTTACAGTAGCATTAGACTCTGTGCCACCTACCTGGGCCCTAGCACACTGAGAGACAGGTAACTTACAGTAGCATTAGACTCTGTGCCACCTACCTGTGGCCGAGCGCACTGAGAGACAGGTAACTTACAGTAGCATTAGACTCTGTGCCACCTACCTGGGCCCTAGCACACTGAGAGACAGGTAACTTACAGTAGCATTAGACTCTGTGCCACCTACCTGTGGCCGAGCGCACTGAGAGACAGGTAACTTACAGTAGCATTAGACTCTGTGCCACCTACCTGTGGCCAAGCGCACTGAGAGACAGGTAACTTACAGTAGCATTAGACTCTGTGCCACCTACCTGTGGCCGAGCGCACTGAGAGACAGGTAACTTACAGTAGCATTAGACTCTGTGCCACCTACCTGTGGCCGAGCGCACTGAGAGACAGGTAACTTACAGTAGCATTAGACTCTGTGCCACCTACCTGTGGCCGAGCGCACTGAGAGACAGGTAACTTACAGTAGCATTAGACTCTGTGCCACCTACCTGTGGCGGAGCGCACTGAGAGACAGGTAACTTACAGTAGCATTAGACTCTGTGCCACCTACCTGTGGCCGAGCTCACTGAGAGACAGGTAACTTACAGTAGCATTAGACTCTGTGCCACCTACCTGTGGCCGAGCTCACTGAGAGACAGGTAACTTACAGTAGCATTAGACTCTGTGCCACCTACCTGTGGCCAAGCGCACTGAGAGACAGGTAACTTACAGTAGCATTAGACTCTCTAGCACCCTGTCCATAGATGTTGTTCTCCCTTTGTGATGTCACAATACTTAACTGATTGGCATTTGTCTGCCAGGCCCATTCCCTAGCAGCCCTGTCCCTTGCTGTTGTCCTTATCTTGTGATGTCACAATACTCAGTTGATTGGCATCCACCTGTCGCACACATTCCCCTGCCACCCTTTTCTACAGTTGTGACTCACACCTTGTGATGTCACAACATGTGCATGATTGATTGTATGTCGCCACCCCCCCCAGGCCCCAGGACATCATCGTGTTCATAATTGGCGGGGCGACTTACGAGGAGGCCCTGACAGTGTACAACCTGAACCGCACCATGCCAGGGGTCCGCATCGTTCTGGGCGGCACCACCATCCACAACACTAAGAGGTTAGAGTCCCCTCTCCACAAACATCCTCCCCACCACACCACCACCACAAAACCACCACACCAAAATCCTGACTGGGAACTATATTTCATTGCAGGGGAAATGCTCGATTCGCAACACTCGCATTTGACGTATCCATTTATAGATCTGGGAATTTACTGAATCCATTGAGGTTAAGGCACTTGCTTAAGAGGGGGGGACAAAGGCCTTGTATTTGAATCTGCAACCCTCGGGTTGTTAGACTAGCCCTGTGACCCACCACAGCACATCTGTGGTGATGAAGCTCAATGGAATAGTGCTGAATAACGTGGGATGCTGCTGAATCAGGGTAAATAGGGACGCAGAGGGTAAAACAGGAAACTGGGTAAGGCTGCAGAACAGCAGATTGTCTCCACCAAGCACACTTTGTCCTCTGTGTCTGGATCAGCCATGTATGTGCGTGTGTGTGTGTCTCTATGGGGTTTGTGTGTGTCTGTCTCTCTCTATGGGGTGTGTGTGTGTCTGTCTGTGAGTGAGTGTGTGGGAGGGTGACTGTCTGTGTGTGTCTCTCTATGGGGTGTGTGTGTGTGTGTGTGTGTGTCTCTATGGGGTTTGTGTGTGTCTGTCTCTCTCTATGGGGTGTGTGTGTGTCTGTCTCTCTCTATGGGGTGTATGTGTGTGTCTCTATGGGGTTTGTGCGTGTGTCTCTCTCTCTATGGGGTGTGTGTGTGTCTGTCTGTGAGTGAGTGTGTGGGAGTGTGACTGTCTGTGTTTGTGTCTCTATGGGGTGTGTGCGTGTGTGTTTGTCTGTAGTGTGTGTGTGTCTGTGCGTGTTTCTCTCTCTATGGGGTGTGTGTGTGTGTTTGTGTTTCTATAGTGTGTGTGTGTGTGTGTCTCTATAGTGTAAGTATGTGTGCATGTGTCTCTAGTGTGTGTGTGTGTGTGTGTGTGTGTGTGTGTCTCTATAGTGTGAGTGTATGTGTGTAACTCTATAGTATGTGTGTGTGTTTGTGGGTGTATCTATAGTGTGTGTGTGTGTATGTGTGTGTCTCTATAGTGTGTGAGTGTCTGTGTGTGTGTCTTTGTAGTGTGTGTGTGTGTGTGTGTCTCTAGTGTGAGTGTGTGTGTGTGTCTCTATAGTGTGTGTGTGTGTGTGTCTGTCTCTATTGTGTGAGTGTGTTTCTATAATGTGTGTGTGTGTGTGTGTGTGTGTGTTTCTCTATAGTGTGTGTCCCTATAGTGTGTGTGTGTGTTCCTATAGTGTGTGTGTGAGAGTGTGTCCCTATAGTGTGTGTGTGTGTGTGTGTGTCCCTATAGTGTGTGTGTGTGAGTGTGTGTCCCTATAGTGTGTGTGTGTGTCTGTGTGTCCCTATAGTGTGTGTGTGTGAGTGTGTGTCCCTATAATGTGTGTGTGTGTGTGCCTATAGTGTGTGTGTGTGAGTGTGTGTCCCTATAATGTGTGTGTGTGTGTCCCTATAGTGTGTGTGTGTGTGAGTGTGTGTCCCTATAATGTGTGAGTGTGTGTCCCTATAATATGTGTGTGTGTGTGTGCCTATAGTGTGTGTGTGTGTGAGTGTGTGTCCCTATAGTGTGTGTGTGTGTGAGTGTGTGTCCCTATAATGTGTGAGTGTGTGTCCCTATAATGTGTGTGTGTGTGTGCCTATAGTGTGAGTGTGTATCCCAGTGGAGGCCCGCTCGGTGTTCTCCAGGGACAGGCCGCTCTGTCAGTAACAGCTGCCTGGTGTCAGGTGATCGGGTGCGAGGCCCTTGAGCTGCTCTCCATCTGTCCCATGTCTGCGACTGCGCAGCACGCCCGCCAACGGCTGCGTATCGCCCTGCGGGACCGCCTGCGCATTTCACATGCGTCTGTCTGTGCATGTCTGCCACTGTGATCAAGCGTCTGCGCGGCCCTGTGGGCATCTGCCAAGCCTGCACATTCTTCCCCCCGCTGTCTGGCCCCCCTTACAGTTCATAAGGTGTTAAACACAGTTCGTAGAGTGTTAATTACACTTCATAGGGTGCTAATTACAGTTCATAGAGTGTTAGTAAAACTTCACAGAGTGTATTTTCTACTGGGCCTCCAGGCATTAAAGCTATGCTAATATGCTAATGTAGGGCTGTGTGCAGTTATACACTGTATGTATGTCCTGGATGGAATAATAATATACAGTCACACATTAGTCACTTTTTCTTTTACTTTCAGTCCATGATGGGAGGTGAAGCTTAAGCAAATTTCCACTTCTTGGTGGACACAGTCTTGATCTATTCTATTCTATTCTAGTAATTTTATTCTATTCTGTTCTATTCTAGTAATTCTATTCTATTCTATTCTAGTAATTCTACTCTGTTTATTCTATTAATTTTACTCTGTCCTGGTCTATGATAGTAATTCTGTTCTTGTCTATTCTATTACAGTCTGTTCTATTCTGTTCTAAGTAGTTCTATGTCTGAGTGAGGCTTCCCTGTGCTGTCTCTCTACAGCTTCTTGGAGGAAGTGACGTTGACAGCCAGTTCAGGACATGGCGGAGAGAGGTCACTGGGGGCGGGGCGGTACCCTAGCAGGCGCTGAGGCAGAATTTTCCGGAACCTTCTTCCACTGGCCCAGAGACGTCCAGCTGACAGATCCCTGCAGCACCTTTGGGCGGTCCAGCCGGTGTCCCGCCCTCCCTTTCCCAAACTCCCTTGCTGCAAACATTCCTATATCGGCTGCACACTGTACACAACAGCTCCCATGATCCTTTGCTTTTGACGCGTTGATGTGCAGCTCCTGTGTCCAGTGCCCTGTTGGCTCGCCACACCTCTGTTTCAGGAACAGGTGCGAACACCCCCCCGCCCCAAAACAAACCTGACTGCTGCTGTCCATACCTGGGATTGTGAGGATTTCCTTCTCCGTTTCACTCTCTGGCAACCCCTCAAACGACAGCCAAGCCCCTGAATACAGAGTGAGCTGGACCCCTACATCTGTCATGTGAAAGTCTCCCAAAGTTATGTACATATTTCAGAATGCTTTAAATGCTCTTCTCCTTTAATGCTCTCTCTCTCTCTCTCTCTCTCGGTTCTATTATCAGTCCGTATGGCACTACTGTTCAGCATGCTTCTGTGCTTGATTCATCAGTAAAGTTATTTTATTTCCTCCAAAGGGCTGGCTGGAGAGCTCTTCTTATTAATTAACCCTTTAAAGTGTGAGGTCATAAATATGCGATTAGAATGTTCTTAACTGAACATTCTAATGCTGATGTCACAGTCACTACTGGTGATTGAAAGCAGTGGAGTTCTAGAACACTGACTTAGAATCAATTCTTTAAGGGGTTAAAATGACTGATTATGCGCAGGTATAGCATGGCCATACAGAGAGGCAGAGATGATGTTTTTGGGTGAATACAGTTTTTTTTTTTTTTTTTTGCATACCAAGAACTGAGCAGGCGCAGTTTATATCGGCTGTGACTACTCTGGTGGCCCTGAGGCTGTTTGGCGCCTCTACCTGTGCACCATGGTTACCAGCGGGAGCCGCTGGCTAGGCCGGTTAGTGGGAGAATGAGGGATGCTTGCTTTTTTGCCGGTCCCAGGCGATTCACATACATCAGGTTTTCAGCTGGGCGTGCAAGTTGCCAGATTGCAACAAATCCGTCAAATTGTGAGCGCGAGTGATTTGATTTGGGCGGCTCCGGCTAGTCTGACAGCTCGAAAGCGGACTGACTTGGCAAGAACAACATCACCCCTCCCCACCCCGAAATAAACTCCCAAGAAGTCAGGCCTGGGGACCAAAAAATAGTCTCCAGGGAGTTCCTCATTCACTGAAGAGCATGTAACGCACTGGAGTGCATCCAGCACTGCGCCAAGTTTGGATTGAACACCCTGAAGGGTCTCTGACTTTACTCCATGACCTGGCAACCCATTTCATTCTTCAGCAACACTCCGTGGAGTAGGCCTGGCCCCAGTCCAGCTCTCGGTGAACCCCCCAAAGCAGGGCCCTTCCCCTGTTTTGTTTGTGGGCGTCTTGGTTACACACAGGAATTGAACCAGGAATTAGGATGGGGCGTGTTTTAGTTAGGGTTTTAATTCCTGGATGGGGGAAGGATGGAAAGAAAAGCCTGGAAGATGCCAGTGTAACCAAAATATGGACACACCCCCTTATAGCACGCACGCATGCACACACGCACACACACACAAGCACGTGCACACACGCATGCACACACGCACACATACACGCTCACTCACACTCACATACACACGCTCACACACACACAGTCACACATGCAACCACTGACGCACACACAGTAGCACACTCACACACACACTCACACACACACACACACACATACAGGGTCGTGTCCCTCTGAATGCACGCCCCAGTCAGTTCCCTGTTTAAATGCGGATAAAACAAACGGAGCCGTGATGTCACACACCTGCTCCCCCAGAGTGTTCTCGCGCCTTGCCCAGAATGCAGTGCACGTGGCGGCGGAGCATCACAACATCTCGCGCCAGGAGGGGAGGCAGAGAGTCTCCGCCCGTAAAAAGGGGGCGGGCCGTGGTTTCGTGGGTCTTTGTTTTTCCCGCCGAGTCGGCCCGTGATCGCGTGGGATCGCGGCGGCGGAGGCGGCTTGGGTTGTTTGCGCAGTTTACGGAAACGAGGGCATCGAACGGTCTGCTTTTATCACTCCTGGCTGGCGGGGGGATACACGCAAACGCAGGGGGAACCCGCTACGACCCTCCCACCAATTCGGTCTGCCCTTGAAAGTGTCCATGTTGTTACAACCTCTTCCCTCATCATTTTTCAAGTTTGTCTCGGAGAGGACAGGTGAAATGTCTTCCTGCAGCGGAGCAGTCGTCACCAACAGGGTTGTACCGCACAGAAGGTGGGGATTTTCAGGGAAGTGGCGTTAGCCGTTCCTGAGCTCTAAGTGAATGGAGGATTGCGGCAGTTGCGTTTGTAATTATCCTGACGTGCTCCTCCGTACAGAACTGAAGGACGGGGTGCATTTTGAGACGTTGAGGCTTCCTGGGTTTTCGTTAACCCGAGAACTGAAACGGACAGAATTGGCCGTCATCCGTTTTTCTTTCCGAATCTTCTGTTCTCCACACCTTGGGTTGTGTGTGTGTGTGTGTGTGTGTGTTTACGTAAGACTCTTTCACTCAGTTTCATCACGGTTGATTGTACAGTGTTTGTCTGAAGATTGTCAAGATCTGTGTCCGAAAAAAAGACTAACTTATTGTGACTGTGAATGTTTCCTGTACAACTACTAATAAATGTGATTGTTGTTAATCTGCTTGTTTAGGCCTGGTCTTTTAAAAAGCACTCATTAGTATTATTGAATGTATGTTGAACCAGCGTGGGCTCTGCTCAAGGGTACAACTGCAGTGCCAGATCACCTGGTCAAAAGGACAGTTTTCTGGGTACATATGATTGCCGGATGTGTTCATGACGTTTCCACACAATGCCCAGGTGAGAGCAGAAGTCACACAGGCGTAATTCACCTGGACAGGTGAGTCTCAGGGTGTTGATGTAATAAAGGCTGCTAACTTTGCTCACTCTCACAGACAAAGCCTGGAGCCTGAGGCTGCTCCCCACACCCTGAGGGGACCCAAACTACCTTTCTGATTGGCTTTCAAGCCATTCTTAGCCCCTCCCCCCAGCCACCAAATTCTAAATCCTTCTCCTTCTATGAAACAGAATGGAAAGTCCAGGGAGCATGTGTTAGTCATTTGTTTTGACATTGTTGTGTCTCTTGTTAGATTTTGTTGACCGGGGGTTGGTTTAACTGCTTTAAAACATGTTAATGCTTGAACTTGAGCTCCTTTCAAACTGTGGAAACACAGGTAACAGGCTGTGGATAAATAGCAATAATATAATAATAATAATAATAATAATAATAATAATAATAATAATATGCTTTTGTATTTGTGACTGACATGTAAAGAGGCTTGGATGTAGTCAATTTTCTTCCTTGGTTGAGGATATTTTGGTGTTGCTGTTGCGAAATAAATAAGGCCTCAGAGTGGGAAGATAATGCAGAATCAGGGCTAAAAATCACATGAAAACCTCAGGTAAACCCATCACATCACATGTTTGTGGTAGACTGGAGTGTATACGGCCTGTTCTGACAAACCTCATGACGTATTAAATTCCGCAGTGTTAAATCGGCTTAACAGAGTTAAAATGAGTCAAAACTGATAAAACGTTACTCTCTCTGTGTAAAAGGTACTCTGTCAGAGTTGGTTTTACACTGAGATTTTTGTCATGCATCAGCCCTCACATGCTATAGGGATGATAAAAGACAGGGAAATTACTGCGGTAGGAAACAACGTAATTCGCACACACACATACGTGAGCGCGCACACACACGCAGACACACACACACACGCGAGCGCACGCAGACACACACACACAAGCGAGCGCGCGCACACACAGGCAGACACAAACACGCGCACACACACTCACAAAATTGGACTCTCCTGAGACAGTAAATATTTAAATTATTTAGATACACGTGTCTTCGATGTATAGTATCTGACTATGAGGGGCGGGGGGAACATTTTGGACAGCTGTATCTGGACAAATTAATTGTAGAACTGGGCAAGCCAAGAATTTCAACCTGCAGGAAAACTGACTTATACAACTGTTATCAACGATGTCTCTTAACAGCTGCGTCTAAATGCTCTTTTATTGTTTTTTTTTTTTTGTTGTTTTTTTGTCAGGTAAAAAATGCGATAACCAATCGTATTTTCACAGCGCACTATCAAAAAAGGCGGCTCTCGAGACTGACAGCCGTTTCGGCTGTATCCCGGTGACATCACTTAACCAACCAGCGTTGTTGGGGCTATAGATGGAGCTGTCGAGTGCTAAAAAGGCAGGATCCGACGAAGTCTTGTCACAAAGCGCTGCGCCTTCCAGACGGGAGCCCCAAGTTCTCGTAGTAGAGCGGAAGAGGGCGAGAGCGACAGAGAAGGGAAGACTGAATCCAGGAGCCAGCTGCTGTAGCAATGATATAGTCTAACAGCGACCAGAAAGTGCCAATTCAGCGCGCGGAGTACGGTGCGCGAGCTGGAGGAGGCGCAGACCCATTTGGAGAAAGAAGAAGGAATGAAGCAGAAAGACGACGGGAGAAAACGGAGGTAGTTCGATGAAAGGAAACAGCCTGACGAGGGGTTACAGCTTTTTGCCTAACAAATAATAATAATAATAATAATAATAATAAATCCCGTCGCATATCGACTAACCTGTAATCACAGCCAACGGGAAAAAACATCAGAAGAAATACGACAAAACCTGGGAGAAACCAGGGGATACAACTGCCACTAGTGCAAACAATCCACACAATGAGGAAAAGCAACTTGGCCAAACGGGTGAGATTTTATAACGTCGCATCTGCACGAATTATTTCGTAATTCTGTCAGCTGTTCGGGGACCAGCGCTTTATTATTTACACCCGCTGATGTAACCAGCACGAGTCGGACGTGATGCTAATATTGACGCTTTACTCTCAATTTGGTGAGATGTATCTTTACGCGGAGCTACTTACAACATGTCATTGCGACACAATATCAAAATAACGCTTGTCAGCATAAATCTGGCTGTATGCATTTGTGTTGCACGTTGATTCTGCCACGTGCCCCTTGCACCAAAGTTTCCCTTTCAAATGTTTGTAGAGGTTTAATAAATCCCTTATGTGTTAGTAGTAGCAGTGCCTTTCAGAATACACCGCCGATTCCAGCAGATTTACGTTTCTAAATGATAGGCAGCGTTCCCGCGATAGGGCCAGCAGCTACAATTCCATCTCAAGCCCCGCCCTAATTAAAATATAATAGTGATCCAAATAGTTTGAACCAGATTGGACGTGGAGCGCACGTGCGTGAGTGTGTGTGGGTGGGTCGCCTGGGTGTCTGCGTGCGCGATGAGTGCGATGCTGTCACAGGATAAATGTCAGGGGCTGAGTTTGCAGCAAGAGTTTTTAGTCTCTGTTCGGTTCCCCCGTGAAGTGCTTTTGAAACGTCTAACATTTTTTTTTTTTTTTGCTTTTTCTTTTGAAACATGCAGGGCATGCAAGATACCAACCAGCCATCGTCGCAGCCAGATAAAACTGGCTGGATTCGCAAATTTTGCGGTAAAGGGATTTTTAGGGAGATCTGGAAAAACCGTTTCGTTGTGCTGAAAGGGGACCAACTATACATTTCAGAAAAGGAGGTGAGTTCGCAGAATATCGTTGCGTATCCCTTTTGGAATCAAGAAAAAGAGACGCGCGTCTCGTAACGTCTGCGCGGTTCCACTCATTATTGTCACTGTGCTAATCGGGATCTAAAATTATAGATATTTTTTCGACTGCTGGGTTTTGTTTGTCATTTTATTCATGCATCAGAGTGGATATGCCCTTGAAATGTGAGAGCAAGCAGATGCTATCGTGAAACTCAAGTCATTGTCTTTTTCTTGGAAATTAATGAATTCGTGATTCAAAGTTAACATTTTCTAACTTTCTTAACCTACTGCTCTCGCTTCTGATGTCACATAAACAGCGATCCTAGAATGAGAAGTAATATTTTAAAATAAGCAATGTAGAGGTATATTTAAACAGATGGAAAAAAGAAAATGAGGTGTTAATATAAGCACTTATAAATAGAAATTTCTACTGTCAGAAAAAAACTACAACGCTAATCTGCTCATGATGTACATAAATGTTAATGTTACCAGTATCAAGGAAATAATTAGACCTTGATAGTTATTAAAGTAGCACTTCCTTGTGTTTGACGCTGGAGGCCTAATTATTTACTTTAGATCAGAAAACACAGGTGACCACAGGTCACAGTCGTAAACAAAAACAAAACTGGCACTCTGTAGATGCTCTGATAGATTTGCCGCCCTCTAGCGGTCACGGTAACAGTGTTACTGCAGTTACTTTGACGTCCACTTCCTGGAGTCACAGAATGTGAAACAGAATGTTGTCTGTGTTGTCACAGAACCAGCTTATGTTTAAAATGACAAAGGAGGCCGCCCTCATGTGTTTGTTCAGCGGATGTCTCTGAATTGTGCTTTCTATCCAAAGTGAAATGGCACCATTCAGTAACTATTCGCCCACTTCCAGACTCACCCCAGGATCATGTGAGCTGTTCTGGAGTGGGGGGCAAGAGGGATCTATTACAGGGTGCTTAGCTGGAGTTTAGACCTCAGGTTTAGACCACAGAACTGCAGTACACCTGGAACAGCTAATCCTTATCGCGGTTCCAGCTGTAATACAGCACTGTGGTCTGGAGGTTTAAACTCCAGGGGCACCACTGGGGATTTTGGGCCCCATGAAAAGATCTCACTTTGGGCCCGCCGCTGCCCCCAAAAATCCTGTGTTCTAATATTTTTTGAGGGTACCTGTAAGTCAGGGGGCTTGGAATCATCCTATCCCCCCCCCCCCAGACCTGTTCACAGCTTGGGCGGGAGTCGCAGATTGGCTTGTGTCGCTACGGCGATGGGGTTTTCAGCGTAGAGAGAGACACATCGCCGCAGTCTGGGGCAGGATCCAGGGGGTTATTACAGAAGGGCAGCCCACAGGACTGAGAGGAGCCATACGCCAAAACCGCCGCCCGGGTACGGGACAGCGCCCCCTAGCTGGGTTTCTCTCGGCTAGCGGACTGCGGGGCTAAAATAAAATGGGTGGCTGGCAGAGGAGAACACTTGCTTGCTTTTTGCAGGTTGTTTGATTTGTTTTGATTTATGTCCGCACACCCAACGATGCCTCAGATACACATGAAGCTCTAGTTTTTATTTGAGGGCAACTGGACAAGACAGACGTCTCAGCATAAAGCTTTCTTTGTGTTTGTCTTATCCAGTTGCCCTCAATTACAAATGACAGCTTTATGCATATCTGAGGCATCTTTGGGTGTGCAGAGCCTTTTTTTATCACTCTGTTTGGCAAACACAGTAATTTTATGACTGTATTTTTTAAATTTGTGTCCACATTTTAGTTGTATAGCAGATGCGTTTATCCAGAATGACATGCATAACTTAGATTCTTTATACACAATCCATTTATACAGCTGAGTCTATACTGAAGAGTTCAGGGTACAACTGCACTGCCCCACCAGGGAATCAAACCTGCAAACCCAGTTCCCTACACTGCCTCCCCAAAAGCTCCGTTCTGGCCTCAGTGCATTGGCAGCTGGGGGAGTACTGGTTATACAAAGTAAAATTTCCAGCGTTTATTTAACTAACAGCATACATACAAGTCCAATAGGGACCATATGTACTCTACAAGAGTTGATTCAACACTGAGTATTTTATTTTGTATAACCAGTACTGTATATGTTCCAATTCCGAGTGTGAAACTACTGTCGTACTCAGGGTCGTTATTCTTTCATAATTTCTTTTTTAACCCTCGTGCTGAGCGAACTGTTTTAACCCAAACAGTTTTCAGAACCGTCTGGGAGTTTTGACGGGAATACAGGCCTCGTGAAGCCGTCCTGCGAAGCCGGGGCTTTAGAGTTCCCCAGTTGGCAATCCTGTCTGAGATTCGGAAAAAAGAGAACAGATTTTTCTCAGCCTTAAGGCTTACCCCCCCTGCGCGTTTTTCTCTCAGGGGTCCACAACTGAAAACCTCCTGAGAAATATTCTGTCATGGGTCCATGGGGGGGGGGGGGTGCTTGAGCCATTGGCCTTTTTTGTTTCAGGGTATCTTGCAATTCTGACACTCCGAGACTTGAGGTGGCTTAATTGATCCCACTTCCTGAAGTGCTTTGCTTTAATAACCCCACTGGCTGAGGTGTTTTGCTTTAATTAGCCCATTGGCTGAAGTGTTTTGTATTAATAACCCCACTGGCTGAAGTTCTTTGCTTTAATAAGCCCATTGGCTGAGGTGTTTTCTTTAATAACCTGGTGCTCGGCTGCATTAATCTGAAACTTACAGTACTTACTGTAAGTTTCAGAATTTGAGGTTTGGTCGATCAGTACTGGGATTTCATTTCACACACCTTCATTCAGAAGCACACAGCCTTAGCCTATGCTTACTGTGTTAACTGCACTTAATGTGTTCATGGCTATGAACAATTGTTAATAATAATGAGTGTTGTACCTTATCCTGTTTTATAGTGGTTCCAATGACATTCGGTATGCATTTATTGTACGCCAATTTGGATAAAAGCGTCTGCAAATAAATGTAATACAGCGTAATGAACCTTTTCATGATACCTGGGGCACCTTTGTGTGCGCACGTGCGTGTGTGTGCGCGCGCGTGTGTGTGTGTGTGTGTGTGTGTGTGTGCGTGCGTGTGCGTGCGTGTGCACTACCTGGGCCACCAGGGACTGCTCAACTCACTAGACTTTTCTCTCACACCCACCTCTGACTCAATGCTCGTCACGCACAGACCAGAGTGGTGGGGGCAGGGGGACAGAGAGAGGGACAGAGAGGCTTGTTAGACATTGATAGAGGGAGAGGGAGTGGGGCAGACAGAGTGAGAGATGGAGATAGAGACAGGAACCGAGCATTAAAGGAGAGCACGTAAAGCACCCTGTAAATTATGCTCTGTGCCAGAGGGAAGGGGGGCGTCCCGTTGGCCGATCATGCAGGGTCCAGTGAATGTGTTCCCCCCCGTCAGTGAAATGTGCCTGATCTTCCCTACAGAACAGCTACATAATAAAAACACTGCATAATGCTGTGAGTAATATAATCTCACTTTTATAACCTGAAAACCTTTTTTATAATAGTCTTAATAGTATTATTGTGCATTTTATTTCTAAATGAGAATGAGGTTGAATGAATGAGATTTTTTTTTGATCCAACTTTAAAAAAAATTCAAATAATGCATATGTATGGAGGAGTCATGGAGACCGCCTGCCCCAAGGGTTGGCCAATGCAGGTCAGCTGACCAGCCGGGCCAATGGGAAAGGTCAGACCCCAGTGGTGACGGTTCTTGACCTCTGACCCTGAGCCGTCTGTCTGGCACATGCACTGCGGGCCTTGGCCAGGCAGAGGTCAAAGGTCAGACGACACTTCGAGCGGGAAAGCTCTCAGAAGCGTCAGACGCTCCACACTAACGTGGATCCAGAGCTCTACAGTGGGCTGAAATCCTGGAAATTGGTGGGATGCAGACACGATTGGTTCAGTGAACACACAAATATATTTTAGGGAAAAATTGGCTCGCACTTTTAGGCATCTATTAAAGTAATATTCTTCTTTTTGTTAGAACCATAATTTATCTCTTTGGCTTGACTCAAATGACAGAAAGTGTTTTTTTTGAAGGCTGACTGAAATAATTCACCCATGTGCATTTTCTCTCTCTGTCTTTCTCTCTCACACACAAAAGCATGCATGTGCACACATGCACACGCACACACGCACACACACACACACGCAGGTCTGAAGAAGGAAAAATGGCAGAATCATTTCTATCCAATAATAAAATAGGTTAGAATTTTGCTTGTCACGGTGTGAGTGCGGACAGTCCCTCTCTTGGGCAGCCCCCGTTATTGAAGGGTGAGTAACAACAACCAGCCAAACTTACATTCTTTTTAAATGAATATTTTATATAATTGTGCACATCAGGAGAAACAAACGTTTAAAAAAAATCCCCACAGAAAAATGAATAAATGATCTAAAGAACACAGCGTAAGGACAATAATGACTTAAATTTTTAAATGCAGGGAACCAAGACCAGACGGTTTATCCAGTCACATGACAGAAATCAGTCAGCCTCTCAGTGGAGATGTGTTATGATGCATCTGCTGCTTAAATGCTGGAGAAGGAGCAAGAGGACTAGGAGCAGAGGTTCTATAGGGAGGAGGAGGAGTGGATTATCCAACCAATTACACTGGGGGAGGATTAGGTGGGCAGCCAGGTCGTAATTTTGTTAGGACGTCGAGGGGAACCCTGTGCTCTTTGTGGATTAGCAGGCCTGCGTTACAGTAAGGGGGGAATAAGAAGAAGGAACTGTGGCACGCTTACGGACGTGAACCTGCAGCCTCTTCTCGGTGCACATGCTCTGCGAGCAGGGGTGCACGGTGAGCTTCGGCCCGTTCCAGGAACTCGTGCTCATGATTATTTTGGCTGAACTGATCGCTCTGGAGCCCTGTACCTCAGACACGGAAGTAGCTGCTCCCCCTCTTCTCCTGCTGACGCACTGGTACGCTGTGTCGGTGCAGGAAGCCTGCTTTTCCTAAAGTCAAAGGGATTCATCCGGGATTTGTGTGCCCATTGAAGTCATTTCATCACTCTTTAGACAAAACTAGAGCTTTGCATGCTGGTAATTTGGTTTTGAGGGTGACTGAGCAGAGAGCTGCGCGGAGCTCCGCCCCCTGTGGAGCAGGGGATTGGTCGTGTTTGACTGGGCCTGTTTGCGTGATGGTTTATCACCTCACATTCTGTCTCTGGAGATGACTTTCAGAGTCGCTGGGATGGGACCTGACATGACTTTTTCCTGTCAATGTTCTATCATGCTCCATACTTTTCTCGAGTATGAGAGAACACTGTTTTAGTATCCGTTTTATCCATCCATCCATTATCTATACCTGCTTATCTTGGACAGTGTCTCGGGGGGTACTGGAGCCTATCCCAGCATGCATTGTGCAAGAGGCAGAAATACACTCTGGACAGGCCGCCAAGCTGTCTCAGGGCACACACACCATTCACCTACACATTCATGCCTCTGGGCAATTTAATTATTAGCCTACCTGCATGCCTGTGGACTGTGGGAGGAAACTGGAGTACCCAGAGGAAACCCACATGGACACGAGGAGAACATGCAAACTCCACACAGAAAGGCCCAGGCCAGATTCGAACCCAGGACCTTCTTCATGTGAGGCAGCAGTGCTACCCACTGCGTTCCACCCCCTTCTGTATTATGGTTTTTTTTAAAAGAGCATAGCAACCTAAGCACAAAGACCATCAGCCTTTCTTAAAGATCCTCCACACAGCGTGTGGCGTGATGCTCACTGGATCAATCATGGCAGCGTTGCCATTGGCGACAGAAGAATACTAGTTTGCAGAACAGGAAAAGCAGTGAAAAACATGCATGGAAAGTCATGGGATGAAGCTGGAAAAGACCCGGTTTCCGCCTGATCCCATGTGCCTGGGGGTCACGTCACACCTGTCCGTGGGCCTGGTCTTCAGGGTCGTCTGCGTCGCGGCCTGATCGCCCCACGCACTCTGGCGTCTGGCGGATACTCTCTCACTTTCGCACGCTCACTCTCCTGACTCCTCCCCCCACCCCCCCTGCTCAGGGGTACAGGAGCCCTTTGTCTTTTCTCTCCAGTGCACCAAAAAAAGCCATAGGTGTGATTTAACCCCCCCCCCCCTGTTTGCAATGCCTCTGTTCCCAGAACATGTGTCTTGGACGGTGTGGATGTTAGCTGTAGTGTGCAAGTATGCACCACACACACAGACACACACCCAGCCATACAAACACACACAGACACACACCCAGCCATACACACACACACAGACACACACCCAGCCATACACACACAAACACACAAACACACACAGACACACACCCAGCCATACACACACACAGACACACACCCAGGCATGCACACACTCAGAGACACACGCACACACACACACAGACACACACCCAGGCATGCACACACGCTAACACACACACTATCTGTCATGTGATGTTTATATATAGCCACGAATTCTTTTCTTTCAGCATTTTAAGTGCTCCTTCGGTACGGGTGCACGTTGCCTCAGCTTCCCTGCAATTTTAATGGGCTGAGACAGTGAGTATAAATAAGAGAAGGATCGCGGGACTTGCGTGAGTACTGTACACGTACGAACACGTTGCACTGTGAGGAGAAAGACAAGAGCAGCGCCTGTTTTTATTCCGTGGTAATCATTTTTTTTAAACAATGTTTTTTTGCTGGGATGCACGTACATTTTTACCATTTCCTCACACATCAGCCTTTTACCTTTTAACATGAAACCCACCCTGTGACAGTCCTGCCATATGGCCAGTTGAGTAGAGTGTGTTTTTGATGCAGTCCCTCAGACGCCCATCTCTCACGCTTCTGAGCAGGCGGAACGGGTCCCCCCCAGCCCCCGTGTTTCTGTCAGAGAAGCTCTGCTGGGGTTCCGCGGGGTTGTTCCCGAACCCCAAAACGCCTCCAGGTGTTTAACTCACGCTAATCTGCGCTGCCCTGTTACAGGCTACCTAAGGTGAGTGTACCGCACCTCTCTACCACAGTCAGGACTGAAGAACGACACATTTAGGGATGTGCGTTTCTCCACCCGGACCCTGACACTGGGTCTCAGTCCCGTCCTCAAACGGTTTGCGCGTAGGCGAAAAAAACCCAAAAAACTTGAATGAAAGAAGAGTAAAATGGGTATTTTTCCCAGGCTGTGCGTGTGTATTTATTGGCCGATTCGCACGCGCTCAGTTGAGAGCGAGGCTGGTGCAGGGGCTGAAGCTCCAGGCGTGGGGGAGGACTGCAGCGCTGCTGAAATATTAATGGGGCGGGTGGGGGGGCTCGCGGGCGTCCCGACGCGTCCCGACGCACACTCTGCGCTCGTACGCGTCTCTCCGTGGCGTGGCGCTTCTGGAACCCTGTGAGGAAGGCCGGGTCGCCAAGGTTACGGGCTGACATATCCGTCCCTATCTCTGTCGTTAGTTATTATCGCCCGCCATTTTCTCATGCAACCTCACAAGTGATAAAGTGCTAATAAAACACACATAGAGTGTGGTTTTTAAAAAAAAAACACAGCTCGTTATGTCACTCCCCTGCTGAGGCCACTTTACTGGCTACTGGTCGCCGCCAGGATCAGGCTTATAGTCCTGACCCTCAACTACACTGCAGCCAACAGGACAGCCCCGCCTAACCTATAGGACATGATTCAACCCTACACGCCAGCTCCACCACTCCGCTCTGCTGCAGCAATGCGACTTGTACCCACTGCCATCTGGGTGAATGGCTCTCGCTCGTCCTGACCACAGAGCTTCTCCACCCTAGCTCCCCAGTGGTGGAACTGTTCCTCTATGAACCACTCAGTCCCTGCCCTTTTTTCACCATGGCCTGAAGACGCATCTCTTCAGACTGTACCTGAACTAACTATCACCACTCTGCAGGGCACTCCCAATCTAGGATGACTCTTATAAGTTGTATTATTCTGTCCTGTTCCTCTAGCACTTTCATGTCACACTTGTATCTCCATTCAGCACTTAATATGCCGGCTTTAGGATTTAACATGGGTGATGATGCAGAGGAGAGTCTGTGAGAACAGGTAACTCAGGTGTCAGGTGATGTGTGTAAGAGGTGTGGCTGGGGGAGTTGAAGTGCATTATGGGAGATTACTCTGCTGCACTGCAGTGGTGTGGGAAATAAGGTGACAGGTGTGCGGCGTGAAATAGTGAAATGAGTGTGAGCTCACAATGCAGGTAAACGTGTCCCTGATAGACGACTGAGACCATCAGAGTAGTGTGTGTGTGTCTGTGTGTGAGTGTGTGTGTGCGAGTGTGGGTATATGTGTGTGTGTGTGCGAGTGTGCGAGTGTGTGTGTGTGCGAGTGTGAGTATATGTGTGTGTGTGCGAGTGTGTGTGTGTGTGTGTGTATGCGTGTTTGTGTGTGTGTGAGTGTGAGTGTGAGTGTGTGTGAGTGTGTGTGTGTGTGTGTGTATGCGTGTGTGTATGTGAGCGTGTGTGTATGTGAGTTTGCGTGTGCTTGTGTGTGTGCATGTGTGTGTGTGTGTGTATGCATGTGTGTGTGTATGCGTGTGTGAGTGTGTGTGTGTGTGTATGTGAGTTTGCCTGTGCTTGTGTGTGTGTATGTGTGTATGCATGAGTGTGTGTGTGTGTGTATGCATGCGTGTGTGTGTCTGTGTGAGTGTGTGTGTGTGTATGCGTGCGTGTGTGTGTGTATGTGAGTGTGTGTGTGTACAGAGCTGAGGTGAACGCAGCGTGTGCTTCTGCTCGCTCAGGTGAAGGATGAGAAGCGTGTTCAGGAGGTGGTGGATCTCACCGACTACGAGCGCTGCGAGGAGCTGCGGCGAACCAAGAGCCGCAGCAAGAGGAACCACAGCAAGTTCACCCTGCTGCGCTCCCGCCAACCAGGCAACACCGTGAGTCTCCCAATCCGCCCGGCAACCGGGTCCCATTGGACACTGCCATTAGGGTCATACTGTATCTCCCTATATGGCTCAGTCAGTCAATCAGCCAATCAATCAGTCTGTCACATTATTATTATTATTAGTAGTGGTAGTATATTCTTCTTATTATTATTGTTGTTTATTAATAATAATTTGATAGGAAGGATACACATTCAAATTGTGTAATACACATAAAAGACTGTATGTAACGATATTCTAATGCATTATACCCTGCCATTTGTAGCTAACCTGCAATTCTTCCATCAGCTTTTAACGGTTAGCCCTGCTGTTATTGCAGGCGTAGCTGCTTATGAGTAAGAGCAGTAGAGAAGTGTGGGGAGGAAGCGTGTGTTACAGGTGCGGTGCTAAACGCTGGTGCGGTCTGCTGAGGGAGGGAAATCTGGGCTGTTAGCGTAAGGAAAGCGACCGACGCACGGGAAGCCAAGTGTGAAATGTCCTCCGACGAGCAAACAAATGTAAACTCTGAAGTGCAAATCCGCCCCTGCTGGGGGGGGGGGGGAGCAGGCAGCCGTGGGGGTGTTGGGTGTCGCTGGGTGACCGTCCCAGGTTGTCCTGACGAAGCGTGAATGTCACCTGTCGGCCCTCTCCCAGGTGATCGCGTCTGATTGGTCTGATCGTGTTTATGTGTTTACACTGCGGCGTCTGATTGGTCAGATCGGGTTTATGTGTTCATACCGTGGTGTCTGATTGGTCAGATCAGGTTTATGTGTTTACACCGTAGCGTCTGATTGGTCAGATCAGGTTTATGTGTTCACACCGTGGTGTCTGATTGGTCAGATCGGGTTTATGTGTTCACGCTGTGGCGTCTAATTTGTCAAATCGGGTTTATGTGTTCATACCGTGGTGTCTGATTGGTCAGATCGGGTTTTTGTGTTCGCACCATGGTGTCTGATTGGTCAGATCGGGTTTATGTGTTCACACCGTGGTGTCTGATTGGTCAGATCAGGTTTTTGTGTTCGCACCATGGTGTCTGATTGGTCAGATCGGGTTTATGTGTTCACACCGTGGTGTCTGATAGGTCAGATCAGGCTTATCAGTGTACCGTGGGCCAAAGGGGTGCAGTCTGCCTGAACATTCTCACTCCCTCATTCTCTTACGCACAAACTGACCAACAACTGCAAACCTATGTCATAACTGGAGAGAAACGTCCTCTTGCACACACACACACAGGCAAACAAGTACACACACACACACACACACTCAGCTCGATCCCTAACAGTCCGTTTTGAGAGGGGAGCCCATTGGCTATCACCTCCCATGGGTCAAGTTTGCCACCACTAAGCCTTTTATGAAATGGCTTTGCTAGTCAGCCGGTGGCTCTGGTTAATGCAAAAACAGTCAGAGCGGTACAGGTACAGTTCCTCTGGCGTTCTCAGCCCACTAACTAAGGATAAGCCCGCCCCCCCCGCGTTGGCTTTTTGCTTAAAATCAGCACGTCCGTCAGTTACGTATTTCAAAATGTGGCTCATTGCTATGGCAACAGGCAGCGTGCGCAGGGGTGTGGGTGGGTGGGCAGCTACCACGGTGACGTACAGTGCTGAAAATATTGTGTCACAGCGTAGTTTAGACTCGGGCGTTCTGTAAGAGGTGAGGTGGTTCGATTGGCCGCTCATGGGGACCTCGCCCCGGTACCTCTGCACATGGTGTTACTCCCGGGCTGCCCATTCAGATGCCTGTCTACAATTCGCCGGCCCAGTTAGGTGCTTCGCCGTTTGTCTGGCACGTTTGGGCAGCATGCTGTGCATGGCACTCAGTAAGAATTGCGTGTTTTTTTAAGAACATTAGAGGTGTGACACGCATGCAGTTAGCGACAGAAAACGACTCTAACAGGAAAGTTGTTTCCTTTTTTTGTCGGTGCTTATCATATCTATCCGCGTCTGCCATTTTGATCAGTCTCAATCAATTGACGTTCTTTTTCCAGAACGGGGAAGGTCAGCATGTTCTTTCTTTTTTTTGTCAGATTATTTTCGGTGAGTCATCATCACAAAAAAAAAAAAGCCTGCAGGTGCACTTGAGTCACGAGCAGCGCAGGCGTGAGGAGCCTAGAGCTCAGCACAGTTTGCACATCGGAGGAAGTTCTGGAGGTTTCCGTAGAGCCTGTGTGCGGTGAATCCAGGGGGCTCACACGGCCGGTCATGCTGAATCCAGGGGGTGAATCCAGGGGGTGAATCCAGGGGGCTCACACGGCCGGTCATGGTGAATCCAGGGAGTGAATCCAGGGAGTGAATCCAGGGGGTGAATCCAGGGGTGAATCCAGGGGTGAATCCAGGGGTGAATCCAGGGGGCTCACACGGCTGGTCATGGTGAATCCAGGGAGTGAATCCAGGGGGTGAATCCAGGGGGCTCACACGGCTGGTCGTGGTGAATCCAGGGGGCTCACACGGCTGGTTGTGGTGAATCTTCTGAGCATAACTTAATCTACCAGCACGCTGTTGGGTTCGCGATAAAAAAAAGTGTTATTATTTCTTCTTATCTGCTGGGACACGGCACGGAGTTTGTGTTGGCTTTTGAGGGAGGTGTGACTGCTTAGCATGGAGGGGGCGATGGATTTTTTGGGGGGGAGAAAATCCATAACTTCAGAGGAGCCGTAAATCAGAGCGGTTTGCTAGAGTCCACGGCGGGCGATAAATCCACCGCTCTTCCTGGAAAAAGAGAGGACAGACACCCTCCCTCATCATCCCTCTCTCTCTCTTCTTCTGGCCCTCTTTCCATCCCTCTTTTGTTCCCTCTCTTCCTCCCACCTCCAGTTTGATTAAAATTATATTTCAGTTTATTAACAAAATTACACATAATACAACCAATTTCATATCAGCACAGAAGAAACGCCAGTTAATAAACACACAAACAGGAAATCGAATCGACTGTGTCAAATTGAAATAGTTCTCATTAATGTAGTGATGACAGGCACACTTACGATGAGGGAGTTTCTCTCCTCATGGCTGTAAATTAGACGGTAAACGTGCATCACTGGGACTGGGAGTTTTCTCTCGATCTCTACAGGGTAGAAATTTGGAGCTTTGGGGAATTTTCCAAACTGAAGTGCAGCTCTGATTCAGCTGCTCATTCATGCCTCTTTGGGTTTACTGCTCAGCCTTTGTACTTTGGCTGAACGAGACCAGGTTGTGTGTCGGCTGCTCTCATTGGCCAAATTGGGCCAGGTCTGCCTGTGTCAGCCGCTCTCATTGGCCAAACTGGGCCAGGTCTGCCCGTGTCAGCCGCTCTCATTGGCCAAACTGGGCCAGGTCTGCCTGTGTCAGCCACTCTTATTCGTCAAATTGGGCCAGGTCTGCATGTGTCACCCACTTTCATTGGCCACCAGTGTCTGCAACTCTAATCAATGCTACCTGTTTGGCTGATGCAATTTGCCCAACCGTAGAATTAACCCCAACGTTCAATCAAAAGTTCTCCTAAGCTTAAAAGAAATTAAGTCACCAAAAACAATCACCAAAACAAACTTTCCAGATTGAATTTTGGGGAAGAAAAAAAACTAAAGCTTCAGTTTGGAGTTGAGGACAATGCTGACTGAGTGCAGGCCTAACTGTTTCTGCCTCCTCATGGATTCATTGATTTGTCCCTTAATTGGCTGGAACAAACAGCCCTGGAACTGTGAGTTTGGTACAAACTGTTCTCTCTCCCATTGAACCTCTACCCTTAATTCATTATTTGCAACCAAAAGCCTTCAGTTTGAGCCCCCCGTTTTTCTATTAGGACCTCCTGCAGTTTAAGGATTGGGGTGAGGGTGGGGGCGGGGCTGATATTCCTCTCTACATTCAGGACAGCTGAGACATCTTCCACCACAGTCTGAAATCAAACCTGTTTACACTGTGTCCTGGCTCAACAAACCCTGAACTTGAGTACTTATTACAGGCTTACTACCCCCTAGCTATGCGAAATTCAGCACCATACCCTCAAACCTCATTGCTAATTAAAACACTACATCCACTGTTTTCCTTCTTCGAACCTTCTATGGCGCTTCATTTTGTAGGTTATATGTACTGTTGGCTTGGGTACTGATGGGTTACAGTCACCCTTTTGCCTAAACCTTTGTGCAGGTACGTTTTTAATTTGTCCTGGATAGAAGTGTCGACTAAATGTACACTGATGTCCCCATAAAAGTGAAGTAATACTTGTATTGACCCCGTGGGGTAATTAGTCCTCTGTATTTGACCCATCCTAGTTGGGCAGCCAGAGGGCAGCGCCCGAGGACCAACTCCAGTTCTGAGGCCAGTGCCTTGGTCAAGGGCAATGGCAGTATGCCAGCCTAACCTGACACACATGTCTTTTGGTGATGAGGTTTGCTCTCCAGAGACCAGAGCGTGTATTGAGTTGTCCTGAACTTTGACCTGTGCATAAACACTGAGGCGTTGTTTTTATTCTCTCCAAGTGCCGTTTGGCAACTTCATTTGCTTTGATTGCCAAACTCTTCAAACCGGGTTTGGTAAAGAGGAGCTCTTGGCATGTAAACGCGAGTGAAAGTCAACAACGTGCGTTTTATTGAACCCAGGCCCCGTTGCACTCTGGGTCCACCGACTCGGTGTCACACAAACCCCACCCACCTGATCGCGCCAGCGACTGGAACACCACTGCGCTGTCCCGTCCCACTGCAAAAACGTGCTTTACACGTTGTATCCAGGGGTGTCCAATCTAGCCCAAAAAGGGCCGGTGTGGGTGCAGGTTTTTGTTAAATCGACACCTGATTCTACTCATCAAGCTCTTGATTGAAGACAATGATTAGTTAAATAGTTGAAGAGCTGGTGTTGTAGTGCTGGGCTAAAACAAAAAAAATGCACCCACACTGCCCTTTTTGGGCTAGATTGGACACCCCTGCTTTACTGAGACTACGTAGGAAAATGTCCTATAAATCTGCTTCATGGGTGGAGAAATAAGGAACAAACCTTTAAAGCTGCATTCAAAGAGGGATATTTGCCTGAGAACATCAGGGCTGGAGCTTTGCACCACCCCCCACCTTTCCGTGTCAGACAGCCAAACCCTGCCAAGGGAGTGCGATTATGACCTCACAATCATGAATATGCAATCTTCCCATTGGTGGGTTGTATCGTTTTGTGCCACTGGACTTAAAATGACGTCATGCCCATTGTGCTGCGTTTCCTTTTTTAAGCTAATTAAGGCAATGGTGTTCATTATTGGCCTTGGAGAGCAACAGGTTTCTGCTGTTTCTTTTCCCCATAAAATCAGCAACCAGTGCAGACCCGAGGAACCAGGTGAGGCGAGTCAGGTGCGTGATCGACGGCTTTCACAGACCACGCTGCGGCTCGCCAAGGATCACCGCTGAAGAAAGAAATGATGAATGTTTCAAAATGGCTGCCAACAGCAAACTGCACTTGTTGTGACTGCTGTGGTTAAGACAACTGTTGTGCTGACATCTCTGTCTCCTCCTCTGTTTTCCTATCTCTTCTTTCTCTTCCTCTTTTTCTGTTTTTTTCCCACTCTGCCTCTCCCTTTTTCCCAGGTCCCAAATCTGGTGTTCCTGGCCGTCAGTCCGGAGGAGAAGGAGTCCTGGATTAACGTCTTGAATGCGACCATAACGCGGGCCAAGAACCACGTCCTGGATGAAGTACGGCCCCTTACATTATCATCATCATTATCATCTCTCTCTCCCTCTCTCTCTCTCTGTCCCCCTCTCTCTCCCTCTCTTTCTCTCTCTGTCTCCCTCTCTCTCTCTCTCTCTCGTTTCCCCATTGATCACTCCACACCTTCCTCTCCCTGTTGCTTTCTCTGCTCACTGCAATTCAAATTCAAATGAAAGAAACTTTATTTGCACAACGACAAGGTAACTCACGTCGCTAAAGCAGTAAAGGGGACAAGACAAGAAAAGATTAAACTAACACCCCCCCACCATAAAATTAAAAAATAAAAGTAATGCGCCCTCTCCCCTCCCGTACACAGTTACTCACCCGTCCATAGAAAGCCGAATTCAAACAGAACCTTTCTCTCTTTTTCCGTTTCCCTCCACTTCTTAATCTCTGTCTCTCTCTAGCAGCCCACACATTGAGTTCTTCTACTCCAGTCTGAGAGCTGCTAAGATGTGATGTGGTCCACCAGCCACCCCGCTGTGTGCTTAACAGAAACACTGACCCAGGGTCTGTCTGTGACTCAGGGTTCGCCTCTGACTCAGTCTGTCTGTTGCAAATGCAAAAAAAAAAAAAAAAGATTAGATTTTCTATTCACTTCCGCCCTTGGTAACCTGTGGGGCGTGCTGAATTTCTGTTGCTGCTCGGCTCTTGAACGATTGAATAAGAGCGACTGAATATGCAGCTGACTCACTTTGCCTGAATTAGTTTTGAAAAGGACAAATGATACCACTGCTTTAGATACCAGCGACATGACTCAACATCTTCATGAAAGTTACTGACAGACCAGTGCAGATTATTAACAGCTTTAAAAAGAAATGCCTTTCCTTCTCATCAATATTCAGAACAAAATTCTTTTCTTTCCCCTCCAATTTCATCGGTACGTTTTGAATTTCTGGTTCTGGGCTCCTGGGTTTCCTGTCATTGGAACCCATCCCATGGAGAGTAGCCTGTTCTGGAACAAAGGGTTAAACCGTTTTTAGGTTTATGTCATTAGCCAGCCTGGTATCTTTCTCTCTCTCCCCCCCCCCCTCTCCCTACTAACCTCTCTCTCCCACCTCTCTCTCTCCCATCTCTGTTTCTCTTTCTCTCGCTCTTTCACACTCTCTCTCTGTCTCTCATCTCTCAATTCAGTTCATTTTGCCTTATTGGGATGACAAAACCCTACATTTTGTATTGCCAAAAACCATTGAAAACATACATCCAACACTGAACAAGACTAGAAACAAATGAGCAGTGACCACCCTGTTCTTACTTTCTCTTGATATTAATTTTATTTCTCCGTCTTTCTCCCTTCCTCCCTGTCTGTGGCTTTCCATCTCTCCAGGTCACTGTGGAAAAAGCAAGCCCCCTCTCCCACCCCACGCGTGACCGGGCCAAAATCCCCCACGCCCGTCGCCTGCCCACCCGCGGGCACCTCCTGACCGTGGTACGTGTCATCGGATTCACGTGACGCCTTTCAGTAACAAAACATTCTCTGCGGAACACCAAGCTAGTTCTAGCGCTGCATTCTTTTCTTTGAAACTCTGTCACCCACCCATTCATTCCATCTCCAGAACTTCTCAGGCGGATTCTATGGTGACCTCCTCCCCAACCCCTAGCAATCTGATTGGTTCTGGCCAAGGTTCAATCGGCATTATGTTGAGGGTCAACGGGTTGAGTTGGTCTGAATCACCGTCTCAAATTTGAACCCCGCCCACACAAGGTCACGATTCACCGAAAGGAACTGTAAATAAATATGCTCACTGGCTCATCTCCCTGGGTGAGACTTACCGAACAGCATTGCATGGTTTGGCTCTTGGTACTGTGAGGTTATGATTCTGACAGCTGGAACTAGCTGTGAATAGACATTAGCCAGTCTCTCTTGTGACATGTGACATGTCCTCTGACATGTCTCTTGCTGATGCTCTGATTGGCTGATATTTGGGTGGGTGCATTCCCCGCATTTCTCAGGGCTGAGTGTACGGTCCCCCTTCTTTCGATAATGAGGCGTCGGTGACATAACGGACGACCCTGGATGGAGCGATGAGGAGTGTGAGAGTGTGTACGGGTTATCTGTGTTACAGCCACGTGTCGTACAGGTTTCCAAAATAGACCCATTATCTGCTGACTGCGGGTTCAAATCCTTCTTACACTGGGGTTGAGGAACTAAGCCAAATTTAAGCCAAAGAGAGTGACAGAGAGAGAGAGTACATGAAAGAATGAAAGGTTATTAAATTAAGTGGACTCGTTTTAAGTATATAACAGCTAAAATTGTCGGGAGTATGGTTGTATGAAGAGGGATGTGAACGCGATTTGGTGTTAACAAAGATCCTGGATACGGACCTTATGAACGGAAGTGGACGAAGCGTTTGAGCATCAGCTGCAGGACAGCGGCTGATGCTAAGACATGCATAGAGACAAGTATAGTGTAAAGGCCGGGATGGTCTCTGATTAACCTGGTATACGCTCTGACCAGGGCGGAGAGGAGGTGGCTGTGTGGGGTTTGGGGTGTGGGTGTGATCGGTGCTTGTATTGTGATTTTGCATGGGGTGGCGGGACTTCCCTTTGTCATTGCGACACATCCTCCAGGGTGTGTGCCTTAATTATCCCGTGGTTCCACTCGACACCTGGAATCTTGTGGAATTCCTACTGCAGTTACCAGGTGGAATATCGAATAATGATTGGGTCGCGATTTGACTGTAAATTACTGCTTGATTGTCCTCCATCCATAGCCACACTGTCTTTAACTGTAAGTTTTTAGTTTTTCTATTTTCACTCGTCATTTCCGTGTTTCATGGCTTTTTATGGGGGTTATTAAGAATTTTTGTAAGAAATATGTGATCCTGTTTGCAAAGAAAAAGGAAAACTTAAATGATCAATTTTATTGGTTTGATTTGGTAGTTGTTAGGTGTCTGATTGGTTGATTGATGGGTTGATTGATTGGTTGAATGACTGTGATTGGTTACTTAACTGATTGATTGATTTAATAGTTATTTGGTTGACTGATAGGATGGTTGGTTGGGTTATTGATTGATTGATTGGTTAGTTGGTTAACTGATTGATTGGCTTAATAGTTATTTGGTTGACTGATAGGATGGTTGGTTGGGTGACTGATTGACTGGATGACTGGCTAAGTGGTTATTTGGTGTTCATTAGTTATTTAGCTGATTGATGAGATGGTTGATTGATTGGTTAATGTATAAAAACACACCCTCTGCCTGTAGGCATCCACCTCCACATCGGACGGCATGTTGACCCTCGACTTCATCCAGGAAGAGGGCAGGTCCACGCCAGAGGCACGGGACGCCTGCGAAACGGCCTTCAAGGTCACCAAGGCCTCGGACGCAGACACCACAGATCCCTTCCTGTCGCCGTGGCTACAGCCGCCGTCTGGGCGGAAGAGGGCGAAGTCGGGGAGCCTGCCGCGCCGGAGCGAGGCGTCTCCGGACTGGCTTCGGCCCGAGGGGCAGTGCCGCACCCCTCAGCCTGGCAGGAGGCCGGCCGCCCCGGAGAAGAGCCGCTGCGTCTCCATGGAGATCCTCACCCGCTCGGACTCGAGCGCGGCCAGGAGGCTCGGCCCCGCCCCTCCGGCCGCCGCGGCCCCGCCCCCGCTGCAGGATCTCATCTCCCGGAAACTGGAGAGGACTCAGGAGCTGCTGGAGGGGGTGCGGTCACTGGGCTGCGGGGGGGGCGGAGATTCTGACTCAGGCGGCGTTGCCCAGGGAGGTGGGGAGGCAGAGCAGCTGCTGAAGGAGGCGGTGTCCGCCTGGGGGGAGGCGCGGGAGGTGCTGGAGGAGGTGAAGGAGCTGCAGGTACTGTTCCGGAAACTGGACTTGGGTCCATCCTCCTCCTCCTCGCCGTCCCACATGATTGAGAGCTGAGGAGTCCCCAGCAGAGTCGCTACAGGAATATGCCGTATGATGCAGTCGTGGGGGAAATCAAAGAGTAAGACCAATCAGTGAGTCCCCATTAAAAAAATGGCGGTTTCACGCTTGTGGAAATACGTCTGGTTTTCCTCTTTACCGCTCTTTGTTTTTTTTTCTACCCCCCTGTAAGTCCCTCTTCATGGCCTCTGAGGTTTCTGTTTCCCTCTTGCGCCTCCCAGCAGAGCACCACTGAACTCTGGGACTGTGATTTGGGGGGGGAGCAAGACTGATCCGTGGCGGAAGGAAGCAGGGAATGGGCTGAAGATGCTGTCGGGACAACGGGGCTTTCCTGGCTGGTCCCAGAAAAACCTGAAATGTGAATGTTCCCCTTTTTCAGGTTTTTCTAGCACACTGGGGAGATTCCAGAACCTTCCGGAGTCACTGTACTCCCATTGGTTCGAGCCAGTGGCGGGACAGTCGCGGTGTCATCCCGCAGGGTACCCCTGAGAGGTAGCAGAGAGCAGCGCCACGTTGCTCAGCGAGGCTACGTTACTGTATGCTTCCACGAGCTGGATTTTAGCTCAGATTTCTCTCCGTTTCTCTCTTCTTCTTCTTTAGTCCCTACTGCAGTCAGCCTGTGAATTTAACACTTTTTTGCTTAATTAGTTGGTCAGAATGAAAATCACTGATGTTGATTAAAAAAATAAAAACGAGATGGATGACATGCATCAGTGTCTTTTTATTTTCGGTCTGAGGAGAAGCCACCCGTGATGGCGGGTGCACAGAGGTGCCGAAACTTTACGGCAATGTGTGGAAAAGAAGACGCAACAACGGTGTCCCGCGTGGAGAGAGAGAGAGCGCATGACCCAAGTCTCTCAGTCAGGAAACACACCCAGCAGCACTTCATAGGCCTTTTACTTTTCAGCCTTCCACACCTGTCTCGACAAAACACAGTCACCTTCCAAACGTTCCTTACCCTAACCCAGTCACCTTTCAAAATCCATAATGCAGCCCAATCACATTCTAAAATTCCTAGTGCCTTCCCATGTTCCGAATGCCCCAGCACAACACAGCCTCTACACCCTGGCAGAAGACAGATTTAAGTGCTGTGAGATAACTGAAGGTGTTGGAATTTTGTTCTTGCCTGAACACTGTGTTTGGCTGGTTTACAGTGGCTCCATTGTAGGAGTTTTAGCTTTTCAGAACATACCAATAAATACTGCCTCACTATCACTGACAAGCACAAACAGTGATGTCACCATACGCCCCTTGTGATGTCATCCACAAACAGAAGGGTGCCCCTCGCCCGGTCTATTATGTGTGTGTGTTAGTGGTGGCACATTGGTAATTGGTGTCCTCTTTGAAATATGACAGAACAACACAGTGCACCCCCCCCCCCCCCCCCCAACACATTCCACATGGTTAAAGTGCTTGGATCGCACGCTCGGCAGAAAACTGTGGCGTGTCAGACTCTGAAAAGGCGTGAGATTGTATAATGAAGTGCTCCTAAAAAGCTCTCCTGTGGAGACTGCTCTGTCTGCACATCGGCACCACTGAATCACAGTTGAAGGAACGTGTGAAAATCAGCTCGCATTGCCTCTATAACAGAAGACTGCATCGAGCAAACTCCCTCGCTATTTTTATATCCAGCTGTCAAGTCCAAGCTGAGAAATAGCACAGATAATCCTGCACCGGTCTCTCACAGATCAATGGTTGCTTTGTAAACGGCATACAATTAACACAAAGGGTTACTCATTTGTCCAGGGTCTCTGATTAGAGTTTGAAATCAAGTTTAATTTCTCAGGAAGAACTAAATGTTCAACGCGTATGAATTTCAGTACATACAGTGTTCTAGTAGGAGTGTCTGAGTACACGCTAAATAGAGGAACCTTAAAAAGGAAGAACAATTACTACGGCCAACAAAATACTTCCAAGTTGAACACTATTCTGAGAACACAGCACTCAAGTGTCCTCTGAATCAGCTGTGTGTGCCAGAATAACAAAGGTACATCGTACCTAACATTTCTTTAATCCCATATAGTGTAGGATCACGAATAGTCAGGTCCATAAATATTTGGACATTGACAAAGTTATTGTTATTTTAGCTGTCTACCACAGCATATTGGAGTTGAAATTAAATAATGAATATGGGCTCAAAGTGCAGACCTTCAGATTTAATTTGAAGGTATTTACATCCAAATCGGGTGAACGGTGTAGGAATTACAGCACTTTTTCTATGTGGTCCCCCCCTTTTTAAAGGACCAAAGGTAATTGGACAATTGGCTGCTCAGCTGTTCCATGGCCAGGTGTGTGTTATTCCCTCATTATTTTATTTACAAGTAAGCAGATAAAAGGTCTAGAATTGATTTAAAGTGTGGCCAAATCAACTATTTGGTACATACTTATAAAGAAAGAACGCACTGGTGAGCTCAGGAACAGCAAAACACCCAGAAGACCACGGAAAACAACTGTGGTGGATGACAGAAGAATACTTTCCCCGGTGAAGAAAAACCCCTTCACAACAGTTGGCCAGATCAAGAACACCCTCCAGGAGGTAGGCGTATCTGTGTCAAAGTCAACAATCAAGCGACTTCACCAGAGTAAATACTGAGGGTTTACCACAAGATGTAAACCATTGGTAAGCCTCAAAAACAGGAAGGCCAGATTAGAGTTTGCCAAAAAACATCTAAAAAAGCCTGTACAGTTCTGGAACATCCTATAGACAGATGAGACAAAGGTCAACTTGTACCACAATGATGGGAAGAGAAGAGTATGGAGAAGGGAAGGAACTGCTCATTATCCAAAGCATACCACCTCATCTGTGAAGCATGGTGAAGGTAGTGGTATGGCGTGGGCATGTGTGGCTGCCACTGGAACTGGTTGTATTTATTGATGATGTGACTGCTGACAAAAGCAACAGGAAGTGTATTCTGAAGTGTATAGGGCTATATTATCTGCTCAGATTCAGCCAAATGCTTCAAAACTCATAAGACAAAAAAGTGGAATGTTCTGCAATGACCAAGTCAATCACCTGACCTGAATCCAATTGAGCATGCATAGCAGAGCATCAACAGGGAAGAAACCCAGCGTCTGGTGATGTCTATGGGTTCAAGACTTCAGGCAGTCATTGACTGTAAAGGATTTGCAACCAAGTATTAAAAATGACAATTTAATTTATGATTATGTTAGTTTGTCCAATTACTTTTGAGCCCCTAAAATGGAGGGGGGGGGGTGCATGTATAAGAATGATTGTAATTCCTACATTGTTCATACAATATTTTTGACAAACCCCTTAAATTAAAGCTGAAAGTCTACACTTAAATCACATCTTGATTGTTTCATTTCAAATCCATTGTGGTGGCGTACAGAGCCAAAATTATAAAAATTGTGTCACTGTCCAAATACTTATGGACCTGACTGTATGTGATTAGACTGGGCCTCATTCACCAACCGTTCTTAAGAAGAATTTTCTTCTTAAAACACAAAAACGCAGCTTTCACGAAGATTCTGACATTCAAATCAAATCAAATTTCATTTATATAACGTATTTTACAACAGTTGTCACAATATGCTTTACAGACAACCCTAGCCTAAACCCCCACAGGAGCAAGCCTAAGGCAACAGTGGCAAGGAAAAACTCCCTGTGGCAGATGGGAAGAAACCTTGGAAGGAACCAGGCTCAAGGAGGAAACCCATCCTCCTCTGGTCGGCTCAGGGTGCCGACTGGTGACCAGCATGTCAGCCAGTTTATGCACAAGATATGATATGTGATGTGGTTCAGATGATGGGTGGGGCCGGGTGGCGGTGATGGGGAACAGCAGGCGGCGGCAGATGTGGGCAGGGTGGAGGCAATGACGAAGGAGGGGCTGGACCGCAGAGGTGGGGGAGACCAGACGACTCTCGAAGCACTCTCGAGGGTTAGGGCAAGAGCCCCGCCGGCAGCGTGGGGAAGAGGGTGGAAACGGCAATTAGGGAATTTGCAATATAGCAGACAGTGAGTAAAGTGCCAGTGGTATGTATTGGGGGGACCCCACCAGGAGTAGAATATGGCTGCATATCTACTAGGACAGGGATGGAGAGCCCATGCAGTCATGAGGGGTAGACAACCATACCCGCCTATCAAGAGCCAGCCCATGTAAAGTCGGGTCACAGCTGATTGACAGGTGACAGTAAGGAAAGGATTGCCACCTACAAAGCTCTATGACTACAGGCTTCTCACACCCTGTCTCCAGACTACAACTGATTGTAAGCCTGAGCATAGAGGTGCGTTTTTAATCTAGATTTAAATATTGAGACTGTGTCTGACTCCTTTATAAATTTTGGAAGCTGGTTCCACAGTAGTGGGGCCCTGTAGGAGAAAGCCCTACCACCTTTTAGGTTCTTGGAAATTCTTGGGACTACCAAGTAGCCTGCGTCTTGATATCGGAGTGACCTTGTGGACTTATAAGGTAGGAGCAGGTTCGATATGTACACAGGTGCACGTCCATGCACCAATGTTTTCTTATTTGGGATTTGTTCTTAGGTAAGAACAGAATCTATGCGCACTCAAGAGCACACTTACGCACATTTGAGTGCTGACATGTTTGTGCAAAATAATTGGTTATTGCGTTTTCTTCAATTCTACAGTTGTATAATATTATAGGATTTAAATTACAATAATATTTTTATCATTTATAATATTTTTTAATAATTATTTTCATTATTTTACAAAGCATTAAGGTGCCAGGAGGGTGGTTGCCTCAGCGGGATTAAATGATAAAAATCAAACCATTGTAGTGACCTTTTATTTTTGGGGGTTTCAATTATGCAATGTTTGGTCTATACTGCAAAAGCAAATGTTTAAATTTTGAATACAAACTAAGCACTTAAGTAACACTTTTTAAAGACATGGACATGTTGAAGAGGAGAACGTCACTAGGGGGGTGACACCAAAATGACTGGCAATACATTTTTTGTGCAGTGTTTCGTGCAGCGACGGGTTTATTCCGGTGCAGTTTACTGCCGGTTGATTTAATTAGCGGTACTAACGTGACGAGAAGCGCTTTGTCGTTTAAATGCACAGACACAGACAATTCCATGCGCCCACTCCCACCAGTATTTTTTTTATTTTTTTGCCTCAGATTTGACATCAAACCATCTTTTTTTTACTTCATCGGTTGTGCGCCCTTCTCCGGATACAGCGTTCACTGAACGAGCAATATCATCCCATGCATCTTTTTTGTGTTATTTTATATCCAGTACTGACGCTATTAAATATGACAGGTCGTTTGCTGTTCACTTCCCGCAGCAAAACTTCCACTTCAGAACTACTGAAGTTTTTCTTACGTTTGGAGTCCGGTGCTCCACCGTCTTTAGATTTTCGTTTGGGCATTAGCGACTTCGTTCGCTCTCAACTTTTCTTTTCGATTTCTGTGTGCACACGGCCCAGCAGTCTCATGCCCTTTTATGGGGATTGGCGGGGCGTTTACCTATGCTAATTAGGAACAACGGGCACGCGCTTTACACTTACGAGGACAATGGGGTTCATCATTTTAAGAACACATGTGCGAACAATTCTGCGGTTTAAGAACACGTCGTGAATCTGACGTAGACTTCTCTTAGGAATTTTCTCAAGAACAAATTTAAGAAAAAACTTAGGAAAATATTGGTGAATGAGGCCCAGTGTTCTTACCTGAACATTCTAATGCTGATGTAAGAATCACCTCTGGTAACCGAAAGCAATTCTAGAATATTTATATAGATTTATAATTTGGAAATAAACATTCCAAAAACCTACTCTCCAAAGGGTTAAAGGGACCATAATAATAATAATATTCTTGAATTTCTTTAGAGAAGGGAATAACCGAGGAACATTCAAGCATGTTTGTTCCAAGTTTTATAGGAGCATTACGCCCAATTGATGCATGGGAGTGGGCGGAGAGAACTGCCATTTATAAACACTGTTAAACACATTACCAGGATAGGCAGCCGTCATTGAATCAATATTTTACGTTTCACAAAATGAATGTTCTTCCTGGGTTTCCTGAGCGTTTCAAACAGGCAGGAAGCTCCAGAGTGTTTTGCCACACTTGTGTTTGTACAGAAATTAATCCTAATTGCAATCATGCAATAGGGTAATTGGAATAATAAAGCATAATAAAGCAACATTGTAACAATAGGGTTCACATTTCCGGTGCTACTATGACATCACAATAGTTTTCAGGCATTGCTGCTGCAGGATAACTGACCACAAATCATAGCCTAAACAAGGATCGCCCTCTTCTCCAGGGAGTTTCCATAGCCTCTGTTCACATCAATTATGACCTAAATCTCCCTGCACAGATTTTTGCACAATTACAATGTTTCACTGTAATCCAAATAATTTAACAAAAGCCAAACTGTACTTACTGCGCAAAGGTAATTCTGCTAAATTTTGTGAGGTCATTGTCTTCGATGCAAAGGTAATTAGTCTGATTAGACGGATCAAGAGGAACTAAGCAAGGAGCCACAGGGGGAACATGGCTGCAGATGGGGCATCCTCGTATGAAATCCGCAGGCTCCTTAATTGCTAATAATATCCAAAAACATGTGCGGGACAGTGACCTCTTTAGACAGCAGGGTCTGTGTTCGTGAAGGGTCCCGGAGCAGGAGGTGCTGTCCCAACCCTGTGCATCATTTGCCAAAAAGCAGAACTGCCTTTTCAGGGACACAGTATAAATATGGGTCCTGTTTCATAGGACCTTTTTTCCTTGAGTCGCCGTATGCAAGCTTTCATTTTCCCCAGTTCACCCTGGCTCAGTCAGCCAATTAGCTCTATATAGCAAAGCCAGTTCACTGATACATTAGACCACAGCAAAATGCTTCACATACATGAAAAACAGTAATCTGCGACTCACTAGCTTATCAAAAGAAAATGCATAACGTCATATTAGGTATATAAGTGAGTTATGTAATCAAGCTATCTTGGAGTCCAGGCAGACACACTCCTCCACTCCAGAATAGGACGCGTCAGTCGCATTAGTGATGAGCTGGCCCAATGCATGCTGGGACAGGCTCCAGCCCACCCGCACACAAACCTGACCAGAGTTTGACGATGCATGGAAGGATGGATGGATGAATGGAGGGACAGAGCGATGATGACTTTGATAGGCATTGTCCTCTCTTTCCCATGGAGAGATACAGGGTCTGCTGGTTTTTATTTTCGCCTTAAACATCTGCAACCAGTTCAGACCCAAGACACCAGTTGAGGTCAGTTAACTGTGTCAGTAACTTCTTTAAAACCAGCAGACCCCATCCTTCTCTTGGACCAGAACTGCAGACCTATGTCTTAATACAAGATAAATATTTATAAATACACACAATCTGAGAACCACTAAACTGGCCAAGCCTCACATTGTGACGAGTGCGAAACATGAACAGTATTGGGCGCGTTAATAATAGTTTGGAGATACACAGATCACATTGCATAATTCATTTTGAAACACAGGTCATTTGCACAAAAAATACTTGGACATGACAGTGATTATGAGTTATGATTTGATTTTTGACATGAGTTATTTATTACTTCCTACCATTTTGCTGTCGCTGATAAAACAATTAAATTTTGAGTTCAGTAATGGATCCTTCAGAGAAACATTATGGTTGAAGATAATAATTTATGTAATAATTACATTTTTCTGTCTCTGTTTCTGTGGCAGGAGTATTTCTCTTGTTTTTTATGTCACCGCTTTTTTGATAATGGTACGAAGGAAAATATGAAAATAATCAATTTACTGTGCGTGTGAGTGTCTGAGTGTGTGTGTGTGTGTGTTTGTGTCTGTGTGCGTGTGTCTGAGTGCGTGTGATTGTGAGTGTGTGTGAGTGTCTGAGTGAGTGTGCGTGCGCCTGTGTCTGTGTCTGTGTCTGTGTGTGTGTGAGTGTCTGAGTGTATGTGCATGCACATGTGCGTGTGTGTCTGTGTCTGTGTGTGTAAGTGTCTGAGTGTGTGTGCGTGCGCTGTGTGTGTCTGTGTGTGTGAGTGTCTGAGTGTGTGTGCGTGCGCGTGTGTGTGTGTGCATTTCAGAGGCATTTTAGCTCAGATGCATTTCAGTTCAAGCACATTTCAGCTCTGGCACATTACAGCCCGGACACATTTCAGCTCAGATATTTGGGAAACTAACTGAAATTCAATTCACACATTGCAAAAATGCCCTCAGTGTTCCATGAGGAGGTCTCAGTTCATGAACTGAATTTCAATCAGTTCATGAATGGACTGAACTTACATGGAAATGACCCCTAAATATTTCCGTAACACTGCAATCTTTCCATCTTCCGGGAGTTTGTCTCTCAATCATCCTTTGCAAAGAGTCGGGGAGTGATTTATTCTCACTTGGGTTTTTGGCAGGTTTTTATCCCCCTCTGGAAAACAGCACAGCGAGCGGCGCTCTCTCTGTCCCTGTTCCAATGCACGGAAGTGCTCAGCCAAACACAAAAGCTATTCCACTCATTACTGAGTCACAGTTATGCAATCAAGTCACAGAAAGAGTAGCTGCAAAGAACCTTAACGTACGTCAGCTTTCTTGACATGGAATGACCATTGGGGGGGTAGGAGAGAGAGAGAGAGAAAAAGACAGGGAGAGAGGGAGGAAGAGATGGAGAGAGAGAGAGAAAGAGAGGAAGGAGAGAGAAGGGGAGAGAGAGAAAGAGAGGGGGACAGGGAGAGAGAGAGAGGGACAGAGAGAAAGAGAGGGGGACAGAGAGAGGGGGGGAAAGAGAGAGCAAGAGAGGGGAGGAAGAGAGAGGGGAGAGAGCGAGGGAGGGAGAGAGAGCGAAAGAGGGGAGAGAGAGGTAGGGAGAGAGAGAAAAAGAGGAAGACAGAGAGGGAGGGCGGGAGAGAGGGAGGGGGAAAGAGAGAACAAGAAAGGGAGGGATGGAGAGAGAGAAAGAGGAGGAGAAAGGGAGAGCGGGGGGAGAGATGAGCTTGTGTGACGCTGCGTTCGTGCGAGCGCTGGAGAGTGAAGAGGAGGCAGGGGAATGCGGTGAGTCACGTCCACCGCGGCCGTGCTTCGTCAGCGGTTGCGGGGGGGGGGGTTCGGGGCGCCGTTTGTTCTCCCACACAGAGAGAATCCTCCTCTGTGGGGGCGAGAGGGCCGCCTCATCGGCACCTTAGCAACACAACTAAAAATATCTGCTCCTGACGAACCGGAGGGGAAAAAAACCACAGGTTCCGTGGCGGCGCTGCCGAGCCTTACCGCGCCGCCTTCATCAGACGAGCTCGGCTAGCGCGCGCCACCACCCGTGAAAATAATAATATGACAACGGCAGGCTTTAGCCACGGCGAGAGCCTGAATATCCCAGGGGCTGGAGGACGGGGTCGGGGGTCCAGAGCGCCAGGCCGTCCTCATGGCAACCCGTAGACACGAGAGCCGCAAGACGGAACCGCTAGACGAATCTCGACGGTCCGAGCTTTTCCGATGGGCTGCCGCCGATGAAAAGGAGGAAGAACCCCGAGTGTTCTGGAACTTGCGGCGTTCCGGAACGCCCGAGTGGGAACGGTGCGGCGTCCTCCCCCGCCCCGCAGACGCAGGGGAGACGCCGTCTCTGGCACTGGCCCTGCCGCATGGCTGGCTCCTCACAAAGTGACCAGCCCATCCGTCTATCTGTCCTCTATCTGTCCTCTATCTGTCTGTCCTCTATCTGTCCTCTACCTGTCCATCTATCTGTCCTCTATCTGTCCTCTATCTGTCCCTCTATCTGTCCTCTGTCTGTCCTCTATCTGTCCTCTATCTGTCCTCTACCTGTCCTCTATCTGTCCTCTACCTGTCCTCTACCTGTCCTCTATCTGTCCTCTCTCTGTCCTCTATCTGTCCTCTATCTGTACTTTATCTGTCCCTCTATCTGTCCCTCTATCTGTCCTCTGTCTGTCCGTCTATCTGTCCGTCTATCTGTCCTCTATCTGTCCTCTATCTGTCCGTCTATCTGTCCGTCTATCTGTCCTCTATCTGTCCTCTATCTGTCCTCTATCTGTCCTCTATCTGTCCTCTATCTGTCCTCTATCTGTCCTCTATCTGTCCTCTATCTGTCCTCTATCTGTCCTCTATCTGTCCTCTATCTCTCATCTATCTGTCCTCTATCTGTCCTCTATCTCTCCTCTATCTGTCCTCTATCTGTCCTCTATCTGTCCGTCTATCTGTCCTCTATCTGTCCCTCTATCTGTCCTCTATCTGTCCTCTATCTGTCCTCTATCTGTCCCTCTATCTGTCCTCTATCTGTCCGTCTATCTGTCCTCTATCTGTCCTCTATCTGTCCTCTATCTGTCCTCTATCTGTCCTCTATCTGTCCGTCTATCTGTCCTCTATCTGTCCTCTATCTGTCCCCTAACTGTCCTCTATCTGTCCTCTATCTGTCCGTCTATCTGTCCTCTATCTGTCCGTCTATCTGTCCTCTATCTGTCCGTCTATCTGTCCTCTATCTGTCCCCTATCTGTCCTCTATCTGTCCGTCTATCTGTCCTCTACCTGTCCTCTATCTGTCCTCTATCTGTCCTCTATCTGTCCTCTATCTGTCCGTCTGTCTGTCCCCTATCTGTCCTCTACCTGTCCTCTACCTGTCCTCTATCTGTCCTCTATCTGTCCTCTATCTGTCCGTCTATCTGTCCGTCTATCTGTCCTCTATCTGTCCGTCTATCTGTCCGTCTATCTGTCCTCTATCTGTCCGTCTATCTGTCCTCTATCTGTCCGTCTATCTGTCCTCTATCTGTCCTCTATCTGTCCTCTATCTGTCCGTCTATCTGTCCTCTATCTGTCCTCTATCTGTCCGTCTATCTGTCCTCTATCTGTCCTCTATCTGTCCTCTATCTGTCCGTCTATCTGTCCTCTATCTGTCCTCTATCTGTCCTCTATCTGTCCGTCTATCTGTCCTCTATCTGTCCATCTATCTGTCCCCTATCTGTCCTCTATCTGTCCTCTATCTGTCCTCTACCTGTCCGTCTATCTGTCCGTCTATCTGTCCTCTATCTGTCCGTCTATCTGTCCTCTATCTGTCCTCTATCTGTCCCCTATCTGTCCTCTATCTGTCCTCTATCTGTCCGTCTATCTGTCCTCTATCTGTCCTCTATCTGTCCGGGCCGGTCTTGCGATCGCTGCCCTTGCCATGGCCAGGAATGCTCGGAGAGGAGAGAGAGAGCCGAATGAGTCACGCGGTGTCACTTAGATCTCAGCAGGAATGGCGGTTTAAGGGTTTTCTCCTTAAATCGACACTGAAGTAACACGGTCATATATAAAACTGCCTTGGCTCCAGTGGTGTCCTCTCAGCGAGTTCGTTCTGAATGCAAACCCCCCCCCCCCCCCACAGGTGTACGCCAATGCTGGGGTATTCAAAGGACGCTGAATTTGCACGAGGTTCCTTGTAGCATTTTACGGCGCCTGCATTTTATTTTTTTAGACGTGGAACAAAAGGCTGAGGGGTGATGCTATTTTAGGCCGAGCTATGCGCAGTTTTTTTTTCTTTTTTTTTTTTACATCACCACTCCGCTCTCCACAGATACACAACCTCTGTGCGGATCAAAATGATTTCAGCCTTGCTGCTCCAGGATGCTCAGCTTGCATGTTCTGGAACTTTCCGCTTGACTCCGTGTTCTAGAATCACATTACCTTACATTATATTACAGGCATTAAGCAGACACTCTTATCCAGAGCATCTTACACATTTACATTGCTGGATCCATTTACACAGCTGCATATATACTGAAGCAGCACAAGTCACGTACCTTGCTCAAGGGTGCAACAATATTCAAACCTGTGACCTTTAGGTTACAAGACCAGTTCCCATTATTACCACCACGTTCCAAAATCAGCACGGTGCACAGTCCTTATGGGCTTCCCACCTCACCCCACACTGCAAAAAGCTTCAAGTGTTTTAGTCAAGTCATGAGATATAAAATATTTTGGTTTTTCCTCTCAAGTTGTTAATACTAGCTTGCTTCAAGCTACTTTTTGCTTGTCAACTGAAACTGTCTTACCCTATCGGCAAATATTGAAAAAGAAGGAAAACTCACTCACTTCATTGACAATATTTTTGTCTTATTTAGCAAAAATAGAAAGTCATAGAAATAAGACCTAAAGTCTAGATATAAGACTAAAATACTTAAGGTTGAAGTTTAAAAAAAAAGTTTTTGCAGTGCACACTGCCAGTGCAGTTGGCACGTTTATCTGCAGGCACGGGTACCAGGGGTTTAGAGAAAAGCCCAGTACAAGGGCAGCTGGGTTGAGATGCTGCCCTTACCACACCGTATCTAAAGAGTGTGCTTGGGAGCGTTCTAGCGGTGTGTAGGCATGTCTGAGAAATGGGCTTCAGCCTGGACATAATGCATAAATACTAAAGAACTCCAACAGGGCTGGCGGGTCATAAAACACTAATGAGCTTTATTCTATGTAAGATGAACCCTCTAAGGCGTGATGTCACAAATATGTGGGTAGAATGTTCTTAACTGAACATTCTAATGCTGATGTAACAATTGCTACTGGTAAAAGTGGAGTTATAGAACCCTGTTTGAGAAAACATTCCAAAAAACCTGCTCTTCGAAGGGTTAAATGTAATACACCACATGGGTTTATGCACTCAATCAGGGCTGTGTCTTGTGACGCCAGCCGCGTGGACGCACATTTTAACAGACGTAAGTCTCGCAAACAGCACAATTGACTTCACACCGTAGAGTCGCAATGGTGGACGTCTGAAGAGAGACATCATTGCTTTTCTCAGCATGCTACATGCGTATGAAACGATGGCATATCCCAGGCTTGACCCTCCTGAAGAGGTTTCAGCGTGGAAAAGACTTGAACACATCTGCTTGTGTTTGTTATTTTTTTTACAACAGCGGTTGCCAAACTCCCTCCAAACTCCCTCCCCCCCCGCCCCGTGTCTGCTGGTTTTCGTTCCAACCACAGCCGCAACCCTGGGATTTTAACAAGCTGTTGTTTTTCCTTAATTAGGAGCTTTTCATTTTTAGAGGGATTATTTACCCTCTAAAGCCACATTGCGTCAGATATAGCTTTGCATGCTATGAAACATACAAATCCCATGTTCGTGCTGAACTTTCTGTGGGTCAAGGTCAGGGGTGCCCCAGGACTGAGTTTGGGAACCACATTTTAGAATGTATTTCTTAAGGTGGCTATCCTTCATTTCCAGTTTTTGGTGGATTTGGCAACTGGTGGTCACAAAAGTTAGTTTTCACAATCCAAATAACAGAGTTCCATTCAAATCAAAACTATTACTAGCAGCACATCAAGCGCTTATTTTTCTTAGAAGACAATCCAGAGGTAGAGCATTTTGGAGAAAGAACACAACCAACAATGTCGTCTGACACGGTTTTTGGATTTTAGGCGCTTGCTATCTCGCACTCAGCATTCAAGTTCCCGCGCATGCATCACATTTGAATACTTGGTGAGATTGCCACACCCGACACCGCCAGTATGAAAACAGCATATAGAGGAACAATTTAGGAACACAAACACGTTGAAGCGATATTGCTACAAAAATGCCATCGTGAGAAATATGTTATTTTTTGAGGTGGTGCTGAGCCAAACGTTGCCTACATTTTCTCAATTTTTTTTCCTCTCCCATGAAGCCACCGTTCGATCAGAGTGACCATGGGGTGCGAACACCCTGCCCACCAATCAAAACGCCTCTGAGACAGAACAAATGGGCAAACTGGCGGCGTTTTCAGTGGCCAGAATTTCCTGATCAAAGAAAAAGCTCACAGAAGAAAGACAGAAGCTATGTCTCCCTCTAATGAATCCGCGAAACTAAAAACCAGGCAGCGTTAACAATTCGGCCATCTGGCTAGCGCCCGGTTCAGCCTACACTTAATGGGGATCTTGAGCGCTAGCTGGCACAAAGGCATTGTGGCTGCTGAGAGAGAAGAAAAAAAAACATAAAAACAATTGAGATAAATTCTGGAAAATGGCTATCGGCCTTCTCGCTCATGCAATATTCATGACCCATGATGCATTGTGCTCGGTGTAATTGCAGGTCTGGCATGGAGAGGACCATGCCAGCCGAATTAGCACCCTTTTTATCTCCCACTCAGAGAGAAGAGTTTCTTCACAAGAGCCACGGTGTTATAATGGTGTTCACACAAAATTTAAAAAAATTTAAATAAAATAAAAAAAACTGAGGGAGCACAAATCTCAAAAGCTGCCACAGGTGCAGCTTTTTTGCCCTCTCCCTTTTGTTTCGCAGTGTGTCTCTGTGCTAATGGCACAGAGCATGGTGTGTTCTGGTATGAGAGGTGGTGTGTCTCTGTGCTAATGACACAGAGCGTTGGGGTTATGTCTCTGAAGTTGTATGTCTTGCACACACAGAGCGTTGGGTTGTTTGTAACTTTGTTCGCAGTGTGTCTTGTGCTATGACACAGAGCTTGGGGTTTGTGTTTGTACTTTTGTTCGCAGTGTGTCTCTGTGCTATGACACAGAGCGTTGGGGTTTGTGTTGTACTTTGTTCGCAGTGTGTCTCTGTGCTATGACAGAGCGTTGGGGTTTGTTTGTAACTTTTGTTCGCAGTGTGTCTCTGTGCTAATGACATAGAGCGTTGGGGTTTGTGTTTTTTTGTAACTTTTGTTCGCAGTGTGTCTCTGTGCTAATGACACAGAGTGTTGGGGTTTGTGTTTGTAACTTTTGTTCGCAGTGTGTCTCTGTGCTAATGACACAGAGCGTTGGGGTTTGTTTTTGTAACTTTTGTTCGCAGTGTGTCTTTGTGCTAATGACACAGAGTGTTGGGGTTTGTTTTTGTAACTTTTGTTCGCAGTGTGTCTTTGTGCTACTGACACAGAGCGTTGGGGTTTGTTTTTGTAGCTTTTGTTCGCAGTGTCTCTCTGTGCTACTGACACAGAGTGTTGGGGTTTGTTTTTGTAACTTTTGTTCGCAGTGTGTCTCTGTGCTAACGCTAAGCTCTGTGCGCAGTCTGACTCCTCCGCCGCGTCATCATTTCGCCCAAGACATTACGGCCACGGACCGCAGCCACATCAAGGTGATCACCAGAGGACGTCTGGGGGAGCGGTTAGGGGTGTTCTCAGACTCCAAGTGGTGTTCAGAGAAGTGATTGGTTGAAGGGGAAGGGGGGGTGAGGGAAGAAGGAGCAGTGATTAAGCATTGCGGTCTGAGGGGGGCGATGACACCACAGCTGTTGGGCTTTGTGATGCAACTGGGATCTAGTGTCAGTTGTTTTTTTGGGGGTTTTTTAAAACTTATTTTTTGCAGTGTCTCTGCTCTGAACAACACAGAGCACAGGGTTTTTTAAAATGGTGTGTGTGTGTGGGGGGGGGGGGGTGTAGAGGAGAGCGTGTGTGTGTGAGTGTGCGTGTGTGTGTGTCTGTGAGTGGGTGTGTGCGCGTGAGAGAGTGTGAGTGTGTGCCTGTGCATTTGTGTGTTGGGAGTATGGGGGGTATGGGTAGGTGTGTGTGTGTGTGTGTGTGTGTGTGGTAGGGAGGTGGGAGCATGGATGTGTGTGTGCAGGCATGGGCGTAACCACGCATTCTTTGGGGGGGTCGTCCCCCCCCCCCCAATACTGAGAAAATACCAATCAGTCTCCCCCAAATATGTTAAATGTGTCATCCTTTTATGAACCCTGGCAACAGATCTGTCTCTTGTTATTTCCTATTTATTTTCAATTTATTCCCGTTTGTTAAGGAAAACATAAATGTGTGACCCCCCCCCCCCAATTGTACACTTGGTTAAGGCCATGTTTACAAAGTACTTGTTGCACCAGCGGCAACTTTCACAAAATACTCCCGGCAGCAGCCTGATAGCAGGCGTGAGGTAGCTTAATTGACAACTGTGGCAATAATGGAATGCAAAGCAATCTAACCCAAGTTAGCAACCATGTTCTTTTTAGTACAGCTACTTTTCTCAAAAATTGGCTATTAAAATGCTAGTATGTTTAGGCATTACAGTGTAAGGTGACCAGATTTCTGAAATGAAAACCAAGTACATGTCCAGTTCGGTGGTCAATCATTAAAATATCCGTTATTATCCATGAAAAAAAAAAGGGGGACAATTCCGGGTTCATGTATTTTGACCATGGTAACTGTTGTACTGTAATAAACTATGGCTGAGTTTTCCACAGCAGTTTTCATATATAAATATCATAGAATTGTGGGAAATGGCACTTAAAAAAAAAATTCTGGGGGAGGGCTCTCATTTGGACGCCCCCAATGTCTATACCCTGGTTACGCCCTTGCGTGCAGGCATGTGTGCGTGCATGTGTATGTGTGTGTATGCATACAAAGTAAAATACTCAGCATTAAACCAACTGTGACACGGTACATTTTTCTCTGATAGCTTCTTGTAGGCCACTGAACACTTTTCAGTGTATATCTCCATTACCTACCAAGCACAGAAAGACCTGTCAGGAGGAGAGTGGGTGGAGACTAGGTGGAAACCAACACAGAATACCATGGGGAGGACACGCAAATCTCACTTCCTCTTTGACACACAAAGCACGCAGACCACAGCCTTTCATAGCGTGTCACTTAAGGAGACGCACCACTCTCTCACGATGCACAAAGACTGCTCATGCCCTGCTCCACCTGCTGTGATGTCATAATACAACACTGACCTCAGAACTCAAGTGATTCCTTGAAGCAGGAATGAACGTAGCTGACCAATGATTATGACATCACCACAGAAGCAAGGGTGATGTCATAGTCGCAGACTTCAGATCAAAGAACAACTATCTCCTGTCCTCAACAGTGTTGTTGTTTTTGGGGACCTGTAGACAGTTACCCCAGAACTGTACCACCATAATCCAAATCCAATCAAACCACTAATGTTCTCAGAAACTAGACTGCTGAAATCCAGACCATGACTAGCTGACCCATGTGGCCAGTTGTAACTAAAATCTTTTAGAATAAATTAAGAATTGAATTTATAATTAGCTTCGAGGCTCTTATATGGAAAGCCTGGCTGCCATGTCCCTTAGGAAACATACCCACATGCACACAGACATGCACACACTTGCAAACATGCAAACACAAACACGCATACATGCATGCACAAACACACGGAACGAACACATGTACGCACGCACAGATGCATGCACACATGAGCACACACGTGCATGCATGCACGCACACACAGTCTATGTTCTTTAAGAGGTTGAAAACTCTATTAGTTCCATACATTATCTGTTGTTAAGAGACAATCTCCACATTTACTGCAACATAACATCTCTGGGATCACACAGGTCCCTTAGCAGAGGACCAGGGGCAGCATATCCTCCCCGCCAGACCATGGGGGTCACAGGTCACTCTCTATAATAAGATTTTGGGCGTCTCTCTCCAACGTGACCGTCTGGCCCCCAAGCTGTCGCCCCCCTGAATTACCCTCATTATCACCGGTGTCAAAATTGACACCCATGGAGTGCATGTCACAAGACCAGGGTCTGGCGTCCAGGCTGTCAGTATGAATGAGGCTAGAGCACGTGTTGCATGACCAGAGTTTAGTATTCAGGCTGTCAGTATGAATGAGGCTAGAGCACGTGTTGCATGACCAGAGTTTAGTATTCAGGCTGTCAGTATGAATGAGGCTAGAGCACGTGTCGCATGACCAGAGTTTAGTATTCAGGCTGTCAGTATGAATGAGGCTAGAGCATGTGTCACATGACCAGGGTCTGGTGTCCAGGCTGTCAGTATGAGTGATGCTGCAGTGCATGTCACATGACCAGGGTCTGGCATTCAGGCTATCAGTATAAGTGAGGCTGCAGCGCATGTTACGTGATCAGAGTCTGGCATCTAGGCTGTCAGCACAAGTGAGGCTGAAGTGTGTGTCACATGACCAGGATCTGGCATCCAAACTATCAGTATGAGTGAGGCTGGAGGACGTGTCACATGACGAGGGTCTGGCATCCAAACTGTCAGTGTGAGTGAGGCTGCAGCATGTCACATGACGAGGGTCAGGCATCCAGACTGTCAGTATGAATGAGGCTGGAACGTGTGTCACATGACCAGGGTCTGGCATCCAGACTGTCATGATGAGTGAGACTGAGGAGAGACATTCTGGGATTTTGGTGGTTGAAAATAAGGGGGGGGGGGGGGGGGTACCATGTGACTATCTCAGCTTTCAGTCCAGGCAGACCGCTTAATTGACATATTTCCATGTAGGCCAACGAAAATATTTATTATACATAGTATTTCTATTTGAGACCTTCAAACTTGATGCCTGTTTTCTATACCCATCCCCCCCACCCCCACAGTCCCACTCGCTGATAAACAGGGGCTCATTTCCCTAACGGCGATATCAGTGTGCAGACTGTGGTCACACACATAACTGGGGCTCATTTCCCTAACGGCGATATCAGTGTGCAGACTGTGGTCACACACATAACTGGGGCTCATTTCCCTAGCGGCGATATCAGTGTGCAGACTGTGGTCACACACATAACTGGGGCTCATTTCCCTAGCGGCGATATCAGTGTGCAGACTGTGGTCACACACATAACTGGGGCTCATTTCCCTAGCGGCGATATCAGTGTGCAGACTGTGGTCACACACATAACTGGGGCTCATTTCCCAAACGGCGATATCAGTGTGCACACTGTGGTCACACACATAACTGGGGCTCATTTCCCTAACGGCGATATCAGTGTGCAGACTGTGGTCACACACATAACTGGGGCTCATTTCCCTAGCGGCGATGTCAGTGTGCAGACTGTGGTCACACACATAACTGGGGCTCATTTCCCTAGCGGCGATATCAGTGTGCAGACTGTGGTCACACACATAACTGGGGCTCATTTCCCTAACGGCGATATCAGTGTGCACACTGTGGTCACACACATAACTGGGGCTCATTTCCCTAACGACGACATCAGTGTGCAGACTGTGGTCACACACATAACTGGGGCTCATTTCCCTAACGGCGATATCAGTGTGCACACTGTGGTCACACACATAACTGGGGCTCATTTCCCTAGCGGAGATATCAGTGTGCGGACTGTGGTCACACACATAACTGGGGCTCATTTCCCTAACGGCGATATCAGTGTGCACACTGTGGTCACACACATAACTGGGGCTCATTTCCCTAACGACGACATCAGTGTGCAGACTGTGGTCACACACATAACTGGGGCTCATTTCCCTAACGACGACATCAGTGTGCAGACTGTGGTCACACACATAACTGGGGCTCATTTCCCTAACGGCGATATCAGTGTGCAGACTGTGGTCACACACATAACTGGGGCTCATTTCCCTAGCGGCGATATCAGTGTGCAGACTGTGGTCACACACATAACTGGGGCTCATTTCCCTAACGGCGATATCAGTGTGCACACTGTGGTCACACACATAACTGGGGCTCATTTCCCTAACGGCGATATCAGTGTGCAGACTGTGGTCACACACATAACTGGGGCTCATTTCCCTAGCGGCGATATCAGTGTGCACACTGTGGTCACACACATAACTGGGGCTCATTTCCCTAGCGGCGATATCAGTGTGCACACTGTGGTCACACACATAACTGGGGCTCATTTCCCTAGCGGCGATATCAGTGTGCAGACTGTGGTCACACACATAACTGGGGCTCATTTCCCTAACGGTGATATCAGTGTGCAGACTGTGGTCACACACATAACTGGGGCTCATTTCCCTAATGGCGATATCAGTGTGCACACTGTGGTCACACACATAACTGGGGCTCATTTCCCTAGCGGCGATATCAGTGGCATGGGCCAAACTGGTTTGGTCACACACATAACTGGGGCTCATTTCCCTAGCGGCGATATCAGTGTGCAGCACTGTGGTCACACACATAACTGGGGCTCATTTCCCTAGCGGCGATATCAGTGTGCAACTGTGGTCACACACATAACTGGGGCTCATTTCCCTACGGCGTCGATTCAGTGTGCAGACTGTGGTCACACACATAACTGGGGCTCATTTCCCTAACGGCTGATATCAGTGTGCAGACTGTGGTCACACACATAACTGGGGCTCATTTCCCTAATGGCGATATCAGTGTGCACACTGTGGTCACACACATAACTGGGGCTCATTTCCCTAGCGGCGATATCAGTGTGCACACTGTGGTCACACACATAACTGGGGCTCATTTCCCTAGCGGCGATATCAGTGTGCACACTGTGGTCACACACATAACTGGGGCTCATTTCCCTAACGGCGATATCAGTGTGCACACTGTGGTCACACACATAACTGGGGCTCATTTCCCTAACGGCGATATCAGTGTGCAGACTGTGGTCACACACATAACTGGGGCTCATTTCCCTAGCGGCGATGTCAGTGTGCAGACTGTGGTCACACACATAACTGGGGCTCATTTCCCTAGCGGCGATATCAGTGTGCACACTGTGGTCACACACATAACTGGGGCTCATTTCCCTAGCGGCGATATCAGTGTGCACACTGTGGTCACACACATAACTGGGGCTCATTTCCCTAGCGGCGATATCAGTGTGCAGACTGTGGTCACACACATAACTGGGGCTCATTTCCCTAGCGGCGATATCAGTGTGCAGACTGTGGTCACACACATAACTGGGGCTCATTTCCCTAACGGTGATATCAGTGTGCAGACTGTGGTCACACACATAACTGGGGCTCATTTCCCTAACGGCGATATCAGTGTGCAGACTGTGGTCACACACATAACTGGGGCTCATTTCCCTAACGGCGATATCAGTGTGCAGGCTGTGGTCACACACATAACTGTCGCTGTTTTGCATCTGCGTGAGACTTCATATGCAACACTCACGGTGGTGCTGGCTTTACATTTCACTAAGAGCACAGTGCCGACTCCTTGCTTTGAAATTCTACATTTCCGTCATAACTGTGAAAATCAGCTTCCGTTAATTTGAAAACAAAAGCCAGAACAACTTTGTGGATCTCCTTTCAGCCATCTACTGGTGAAATGGCATCACTACAAACTGCTAAACTGGGAACTCCAGAACTGCAAGGATGAATGAAGAATACTAAGTTCTAAGGCTGCAGGTAATAAATGGATGTTGCGTAGATTGTATGTCTGGTTCTGACATCATCATTTACAAGCAGATTATGGGTTTGATGAACAATGCTGGAGTCACAGAACCAGTGTAGTATAATTCTGGGCTTGTAACCTAAAGGTCACAGGTTCAATTCCTGGGTAGGACACTGATGTTGAACCCTTGAGCAAGTTACTTAACTCAGTATATATTGAGCTGTATAAATGGATGCAATGTAAAAGCTGAGTAAGTCGCTCTGGACAAGAACGTCTGCTAAATGCCTGTAATGTAATGTAATGTGGCACCACTATCAAATCAGTGTTCTACAATGACCACAGGGGCTAGGAAACATGGGCTCTACCGCCACCTGGTGGTGTACAGGCATTATTACTTAAACTGCTGATTCTTCACTGTAATTGGTCTGAATGGGTGGATTTTACATTACATTACATTACAGGCATTTGGTAGACGCTCTTATCAAGAGCAATGTACAACAAAGTGTATAACCATAACCAGGAACAAGTATGACGAAAACCCTAGAGAGAAGTACCGGTCCAAGTTCAGGGAACAACCGCATAGTTCAACTTGGACCCTGAAGGTTACACTGATTAACACTAACACAACGAGAACGGCAACAACGCAGTGGTTAAGCAGTAGTTAAGACAGTTAATGCACCTAAGAGACCTACGAAACAGCTGCCTAGTTACAACCCTAAGCTTACAGTCATTTACAGGGGGGTAGGGAGGGATGGGGAGAGGTGCAGCCTGAAGAGGTGAGTCTTCAGTCGTCGTTTGAAATGGGTCAGTGTCTCAGCTGTTCTGACCTCCACGGGGAGGTCATTCCACCATCGTGGGACCAGAACAGACAGGAGATGTGTTCTGGAAGTGCAGGTGCGAAGAGGGGGAGGTGCCAGGCATCCTGAGGTAGCAGAACGGAGGGATCTGGCTGGCATGTAGGGTTTGAATATCTTGTGGAGGTATGCTGGGGCTGATCCCTTGACTGCCTGGTATGCTAGGACCAATGTTTTAAATTTGATGCGAGCTATAACAGGCAGTCAGTGGAGGGTAGAGAGCAGGGGAGTGACGTGGGAGTGTCTGGGGAGGTTGAAGACCAGACGAGCCGCAGCATTCTGAATGAGTTGCAGGGGTCTGGTGGCAGATGCTGGTAGTCCAGCCAGAAGAGAGTTGCAGTAGTCCAGGCAGGATAGAACCATTGCTTGGACCAGGAGCTGGGTTGAGTAGGTGGTGAGAAAGGGGCGGATTCTCTGGATGTTATACAGGAAAAATCTGCATGCCCGGCTTACTGCTGCGATGTTCTTGGAGAGGGACAGTCTGTTGTCCATCACCTACTCCGAGATTCTTGGCACAGGGTGATGATGTCACTAAGGTGTCCCCTAGGGAAATGGAAAAATCGAGGAGGGGAGAGGTTAGAGCAGAATAAAGATTATCTCCGTCTTTCCCGGGTTGAGCTTCAGGTGGTGATTGTCCATCCAGCTCTCGATGTCCCTCAGGCAAGCGGAGATGCGGGCAGGGACCTGTGTGTCCGATGGGGAGAAGGAGAGAAAGAGTTGCATGTAGTCGGCATAGGAGTGATAGGACAAGCCATGGGCAGAGATTACAGGGCCAAGGGATCTGGTGTATAAGGAGAAGAGAAGGGGACCGAGGACTGAGCCCTGGGGCTCAATTAAATAAAATTTTAATTTAATTATATGCCTACCCATCCCTGTGTTTTTCAGCCTTGGCCCTGGAGAACCATTGAGTATTATATTAATAATACGCTTTTATAAGTGCACATCTGACAGCACGCTTCTTTCACAACTTATTTCTTTTAGTGTGAAAGGGTATTTAGCTTGCCCTGATTGGTCCCTCACTAATCCCAACTCATACCTTCGGGCAGTGCTATTGGTCTCCCTCTTGAAAAAAGGCTGGATTACCCACCCAGTACTCTACGATCTCATACTGTACATAATTTACCATGTGCAAATAAAGTGAAGGTCATTATACACCATTTTGGTCTTTCACTTGGAAATGCCACTGAACCCTGAAACCTGCCATTAATTACTGATCGCCCATGGACCAACCCGAAATAGGTTCATCATTCCTGACGGTGAAAATGGCGGGTTTAGTGTTGCATGTTCAACATGGTCATCATCTTCCTCTTCATCCTGGGACAAACATCAACTAGTCAATGTTAGAGGACACTCAATTCCCATCACAGATAACAACCCGAGGTCTGTCACAGTACGTGTCTCACTGAACCACTGAGGGAGAATCCCATGCACTTTCAGGCAACGGGAAATATAAATGAGACAAACCGAACAAGCTAATTATTGAGCTGGGGGGGATGTATCTCCTCTCAGTGACTTAGCAGAGGGGCCCAATAGGCTTGCTTGCACCCTGGACCTGTGTTTCTGGTAGGGTTTTTTGGCATCCAAAAGTCAATCAAGAACGCACATCATTTGTGCACATCCTTTCATCTTTTTTCAGATTCATCTAGATTACTTAGTTGCTATTGCCTTTTCAAATAAACAAAAAAATAAATGTGAATTTACTCACAGACAGAATTCAGTTTCATCAAGCAGGTTTCCACCCCATCGGCATCATTTTACCTGCCAGTCAATCATCAGTCAGTTGATTAGGCTAAGCTACTTAAGTTCTTCGCAAAAGACTTCAGCTCAGAGCACCAGAAATTGACAGTTTCAGCTATGAAAAATATATATAATAATCGGGATCTACAGGACCAAGTTTGTCTAAACAGATGTTGAGAATTTATGAACTTCCGTTACCGTCTAAGTCAATGTTTGCCAACCGGTGTGCCACAGCACTTTGGTGTGCCGTCAGGTGAGGTCAGGTGTGCTGTGTGAAAAATCCTTAAAAAAAAATTTTAATGTTCAAATGAATTAAAAAAAAACTTGAACTTAAAATGAACAAATCCCATTCACAAAAGCCAAAATAAATGTCATTAAAATGCATGTCGCTTAATTAAAACCCCAAAAGAACATTTAGGCCTACTGTTGGCACGTCACATCAACGTCAGCTTTTTTCTGTTGAGAGTGGTGTGCCATGAGATTCAGTAAATTTGGAAAGCGTGCCGCGGAAGGAAAAATCTTGGGAAACGCTTGTCTAAGTCATATCAGTCCCATCACTGGATTTGTAAAAGGACATAATGCTTCTCACACCGCACGTTATTACAGTGATATATTAGGGCGGGTATATTCGCGCAGGGTATATATTCAAATCTGCCGATTCAGTGCAGCTGATTCACTTTAAGATGTTTGCTGTCCAGCGGCTCCTCGCGACGCATGTAGAACAACTCCATTAAGAGGCTGTAACACCCTGTGTACTATGAAGCGTCATATACTTACAACACAACGTGTTACACTGCTGGAGTAAAGTGAATATATGTGCATCATGAAAGCTTTAAGAACACACACCATCGGTCATGTGATCACATTTGTAATTTTTACATTTTGGTATGCTTAATGCATTCACAAACGATATCAAATAAAACAGGCCTTTTTTAAGGCCCAAGGCTCAAACTACACTATATATAACACTACCACATCAGTGACAAAGAATTAGACTTAAATCCTTTTTAAAATTTTTATTTTAAAGCATGTTTTTTTTTTACAATTTTTTATTTAAAACCTCTCTTAGGTTTACAGCACACATATGCCAAACACACAACTGTCACAACAGCTAAGGACCGAAAACAAAACTATATATCGAGTGTTGCGGTCTAAAGCCTGACTTCTTGACCTGTGCTTTGTATTAAAACCAGTTCTTTAAAAAAAACATTTACACAGGAAACACAATGACAGTTGGAACGAACACTATATACATATTGCCATTACAAACAAAAAAATTCTCACTGCGTAAAATACCTGAACAAAAACAAAAACCCTAAAATGACTAATTCATGTCCACCGCCAGACCAAAAGATTAAGAGGTAAATGGGAGAACAGTTCACTCCTTGACAAGAGTAGTTTGGTCTAAACTGTCAATCACAACTTTAAAGTTTGAGTAACGCTATTATTGTTTTTAATGACCGCACCCTAAAACTACAAAAGGTTTGAAATACGGGGGGGTGGGGGATTCGAATTGAACGTGAAGATCGAACAGTTGTTGGAGCAGGCTGAACAGTCCCTGTCGTTTTGACTGTTAGGACCGGCCCTGGGGCCCCGAACGCCATGATGTCACTGGACTATAGCTCCTCCTCCTCCTCCTCTTTCAGTGAATGGAAGTGTGTTTTAACTCGCTTAACACCATGCAGTGGGGGGCGAACAAATCTGCAGTTCTTCTGTATACCAGAATGAATAATTACAAGTTAAGAAATTCCATGATTGCCTGGAGTCCTGTCTTGGTTTCATCTGAACTGTACTCTCCACTAAATCACCCAAATCCATTCTCTACCGGGGGGTGGGGCTATGCACATTTCCTTTTAGGGCTAAAGTATTATGTGCCACATAAATGACATGCATTATTCTGAAGCTTAGGGCAAACAAAATTATAACCCCCATCCTCTTTAAATCCACAAAGCCTCTCCCAGGGCCCAACACCGGTATTATTTTTAAATTTTTTATTTATTTATTTAAAGTCTAACTTCCAGTACACCACAACAACACTATTCTCAAACACCCTCCCCACCAACCTGTGCTCAAAAAAAAAAAAAGAACCCCCTTGATTATTTTCACGATTGATCTACCACAGCTGCTGTGACTAGCCTATAAGAGACAAGGAGCAATATTTATTTATTTATTTGATACAAAACAAAAATAAATAAACTAGAAGAAAAACATGAACTAGAAAGCAATGGAGAAGTCTACAAAAAAAACAAACAAAACCAAAAAACACACGTTGTGGTGGAACCAGACGCACCGTCGAGTTCTGGGTGCGTACATCTCTGGGTTACCATGGCGCCAAACCATGGTAGACAAAGGGGGGGGGGGGTGGAGACCACATGTGAAATTGAAATGGGCAGTTTCTTGGGACAGCTGGAAAAGGGGGGGGGGAGCACGGAGGGGTGTAATCAAGCCTGCCGAGATAAGCAGGTGGGGGTTCACTTCATCCCTTGCAAAAATAAACAAACCAGCAGTTAAAACGACAAAACGAAACGCAGACCAAACGCAGCGGTTAAAAAAAAACCAAAAAAAAAAACCCAATGAAGACAAAAAAAGAAAAAAAAAAGATCTAAAAATATCTTGTTACCGATTGAAAACTGAAGCCCAGAAAGAGGCAGTTGGCATGTCTGATTCAGACTGGCCTTGACATGACCCCGCATACAACCCAAATATATCAGAAGGGGGGGTGGGAGGAGGGGGATTGGTGAATAAATCTTGGAATGATTACATTTTCTTAAAACCTTTCTGTTTTTTATTCAAATAGCATATCTTAAAAAGAAACTAAAAAAACAACAAAAACAAAATTTCAACATGTACATTTCTACAGTGAAATCTATAGTTCATAAAGAAAGGGAAATAAAAAGAAAAGAATTACAAAACTGAAATCTGCAAGATCACACATCCTGTGGATGGTCTAGAGCTTGGCTCAGGACCTGAGTAACCTGGGGGGAGGCCAGGAGATAAGGGGGGGGGGCGTGTGGTTGGGGATTTGGGGGGGGGGGGTTCGTCATCATCATCATCATCATCATCATCTTCTTCTCCCTCGTCATCCTGATCCCTCTTGCGCTTCTCCCCGTGGACGGCAGCCTTCTCTTCTACAGAGCAAAAAATTTATCAAATGATAAAATAATTTGCAAAGAAAAATGGAAAACAAAACAAAAACATTCACAATAAGGCATGCCCCATACAGCGTGCTTAATACAGATCCCTTTCAATGGTTCGAACTGCTGATATCGGGAAACAGTCAATCAGTTAATCAAACCAATGAAATCTCCCGGCATTCAAATACACGCATAATACACAAAAACAAATCGCCCTGGAATCGGTCCATGTCACTGGGACGGATCATTCCTGAAGGTGTATGAAATGATGGGTTTGGTGGTACATGGTGAGGACTGGGGAGACTATTCTTACCCTCTGCTTCCTCCTCTTCCTCTTCAACATAGTCATCATCATCTTCTTCATCCTGGGGCAAACGGTGAGCGTTCGATTAGCCAAAACTTTAAACAATCAACATCAGTAAAACTCCCATCGTGGATAATGACCCAAGTGTAGTTAGGCTGCTCTTGTAAGTTACAAAGTACACGAATAAGCACCAGACAATAGTTCCATGCACTTTAAGGCAATGAGAAAACCGGAGACAAAAAAATACCAAAAAAGCAATTCTTGGCCAACATGAAGCTCAACACAAGCTGAAATAGTTCCCCCCCACCCCCCCATTCTTGAGGCATGCATCTGCAGTTTTGACATTCGGCTGTATAGATGTGAGTAATTTTGTGTGTGTGTACACGTTTGCAGGAATTATGACTGTTCTGAAAACTTAGCGAGGTCAAACATGACTTCTCCCTGTCTTTGGACATCGATCAAGCAAGAGAGATCACCGGAACTCCAAGCACAAGGCTGTATCCATGAGCCAAAACATGGCAGTACAGCACATCAAATCAAACCCCCATCACTGCTGGCCTCACCTGGATGCCTTCTTTCATCAGGTATGACAGCCCCACCTCGCCCGTCTCCGAGCCTTCCTCGTCATCCTCGTCACTGTAGTCCCCTGTGGGGCCAGCCCCTTCTTCGCCATCCTCATCCTCATCTGCACGACACACACAGAGGACAGGAACCATCAGGCCACGCTCCTTTCCCCAGAGAATATTTCAGGAATGTGGACTCTGCACTGCAGCATGATCCCTCAACAGGCTCTTAGCTTCAATTTACCAGACCCCGATTAAGCTTAGTCCTCGACTAAATTGAGCTTCGCATGCAGAATCTCCAAAACTTAGTCTGAACTTAGTCGAGGACTAGGCTTGATCTAGGTTTGTGAAACTGGCTCTATAAGCCTCTACTTGAGTTATATCAACTGCAGTGCCAGTAAAACTCTAAGACCAGAAAGTGTGCTCCCAAAACACCATTAAAGTGCTAACGTAGCTTAGCTACGCCAACCCACAGCAAGGCTCATCGACTGAGTACTGAAGCTCCAGGCTCAACACCTAATCACAGCTGCAGCCCTGCTGCTGGAGAACCACAGGGTGCAGCTGGTTTTTACCATGGTTATTACTAAGCACTGAATTACCGCACATTACCCAGCACTGAATTACCGGTCATTACAGAGCACTGAATTGATCCAATAAATCCCAATTACAGTTACTCTCATCTCACCTGGTTCCTTGGTGAAGGGGTACCCCTTGTCGGTCACGAAGTTCGACCATGCAGCAAAGCCATATGTTTGTCATGTGTATTACATACATTTTCTTTTTTTTTACCTTTTAAGGGCACAAGCGTGTGTAATTTTGTGAATGCTGTGATTTGATTGGCTCTGGGAGTGGGCGGGGCAATTGCCGGGAACAAGTGGTCATAAAAGCCGGTCCAAAGAAACAGCAGCTGAGCAAAGCTATGAGCAGTGCTTTGAGCCTAAACTTCTCCATGTTTAACATTTTTGTGTGTGCAGAGGTTTCACAGCAAGCTTTTGTTACTGACCATAATTGCACCCACAAAAGAAAGAAAAAATCTGGAATTACTCTGACAGCTACCACAGTGATTTTTTTTTGTGAAGTTTTTTTCTATTATATGGGCAAGACTGGGAAAAAAAACTATTTTTACAAAGACCTAAAAAACTGGGCATGTGAGTCAGAGGTTGCAAGTTCACATCCTTGGTGGGGCACTGCCATTGTACCCCTGAGCATGGTACAGAACTTAGATCGCTCCACTAAAATATCCAGCTGAATGAATTGTACAGGTCTCCCCCTTGGGAATACAGGGATCTGCTGTGGAGGTCTTTAGGAAATAAGCAAAATAAATTCTTATTTACCCGCAGTAATGCCATACTATACAAACTGCCCTTGGTCTATGCAGTGGATTGGGTCTCCTCTTTAAGCAATCATTCTGACTGGTGAAGCAACAAGCAGTAGGTTCTATTTCAGAAAGTTCAGGGCTGCCCAACCCTGTTCCAGGAGATCTACCATCCAGCAGATTTGCACTCAAACCGTGACAAAGCACACCTCATTCAACAGTTAGAGATGACATTGAGCTGCTAATTAGTAGAAGTAGATGTTGCAAAATTAGGGTTGGAATGACAACCTACAGGACAGTAGATCTCTAGGAACAGGATTGGGCAAGCCCCTCGTGTAGACAGGACCAGACCAGCACCATCCCGAAAAATCACCATGGCGACCGCCATCTCTCTTATCGTCACAACCACGACTCCCCGCCTACCCCAGCCTCACCGTCGTCATCCACCTCCGAGTCGGGGGGCTCGTTGTCTTCCTGGTCGAAGCCATCCAGGTAAGTGACCTGGGGCAGCAGCTGGAAGATGCTCTCCCTGTAGTCCTCCAGGCTGGTGATCGCACAGTTAAACAGGTCCAGACTCTTCAGGTTCTTCAGATTTTGCTATAGAGGGGGAACCGCGGTTGGGACAGGGTCAGAACGGTCAACGGACCCCACCAGCAAGATGGCTGTTCCGATATAATCGATGGGTTTAGGTTAATGAGACACGGTCCCTAATTTTGGGTGACTACATACAAATAGACCAGGGGTGCACAACTCTGGTCCAGGGGGGCTGGTCTGTGTGCTGGTTTTTCTTCCAACCAGTTACCTTAGTTTTAGTTTTCTGACAGCTCAGCTAAACTCCGCTGGTTTACTGCTGTACTGGAGCACAGTAAACTCTTTAGGATACACTTGCAGCCTGCAGCTGTAGCTTATACAAATGTCAGATCAAGATATGACTGGGCTAATTAAATAATTAAGAGCAGAAGTTGGCACAAAATCCTAAAATGGACTGGCCCTTGTGCACCCCCAGAAGTAGAGGCTCACAAGCATGACAAGCCAAGACCCATTAGACCTGGAGTTTCCAACCTAATCCGAAAACTAACCTAATCTTCAAACACGACCTCGATATGTTGAATCAGTTGTCTTAGTGCTGGGCTAGAACAAAAACCTGAACCCACATCGGCCCTTTTCTGATAAGATTGGACAGCACAGGCCTTAGCGATCATGTCATACTACCAACGTCCGAGTCAATTTAAATAAGGACAGCCCATCTTCCAACTGGATAATGCAGTCTACAGTCAGGTGCCTCCCAGACCACGGCCCTTTTTACCGCAGACTGTTGGACATGACCGAAAACGACCGAGTACCACAGAGCCCTGCTGCCCCGGCTGGGGGCAGGTTTGGGACATGGCGGTCCCACGGGGGTCGCACACCGAGCCCCGCCCCCTTACCAAGGCTTCCACTGTCTGCAGCTCCTTGATCTTGTTGCCGCTCAGGTTCAGGTAGGTCAGGCTGGGACATTTCTCCGACAGGGTCTCCAGGGCACCGGAGATGCTGTTATCACTCAGCTCCAGCTGATTGGGTGAGAGGAAGATAGCGGTGACTTTAACAACAGACTTGCTGCCAGCTGAGAGGGCAAGGGGAAGACAGCGGTGCTTTAAACAACAACAAACTCACAGTGGGGAACTTGAGTATGTTGTTGATTACTGACTCTGCAGTAAAAAACCACAGGTAGGTACGTACTACACAGGTGCCTTCAGGCGTGTGCAGGAATGATACAGGTATGTGAAGTAGTAGGCATCTGCAGGAGCTGTACAGGTTTGTAAAGGTGTGCGAATTACCAGGTGTGTGTAGGTGCCAGACAGGGGCAGACCTGCCAACCTTAGGAAAATATTTTGAGTACCACAAGAGTCAGTGTAACGCTTAGTTCACATGCTTTCGCACCACTTCGCTTTGCACGCACACACAAGCCTTTCTTCATAATTCTAGTTTTGACTGTTGAAGTAATCAGGCAAAATTGTATAATTTGACCTGACTCTAAAATATCACTAGCACTGGGCTATATTATGATATACTTGAAAGTCAAAAGTTTGAGTACACCTGCTTAAAACAATTTTTTCATAATTAATATTTCATTATAAGATATGTGTGCTCATACAAACTGATAACCATAAGTGGATTACATTCAATTATTTAATAAAAATGGAAATAATTAATTTTGTATATTGTAACATATGTTTTCATTTTCAAGTATTTACAGAAACTTATGTTGTAATGTTAAAAAAAAACTTATGTTGCGATGTAGAACACTGTCAATTATTAATAAAACCAAGTTTCTGTTCATGATTTCCATTTTTATTTAATAGTTAAATAATTGAATCAACTTACATAGGCACACATCATAAAAGCCCAATGAAAAAAAAAAAGTATTCAATTGAAAAATTATCTAGGAATGTAGGCTTTTGTAACTAGAGGTTTAGCTAAATTATTACCTGAAGCTCCTTGGTGGCTAATGTCGAAATCATAATTGCACAATGTGCAAAATGCATGGTGCGGAAGTTTTGAGGGGCGGAGGCATGGCCATTGCTCCTGATATTTTGCGAGGAATTTCTGGGGGGCATGGAATCGCTTCTTTTTAGTATCCTCGTCATCTGACGTCATGATTCTTTTCTAACTGCAAGGCTGGTCGGGTGACTGGCTGCAATAATAGGAATTATTTGCTACGTTAGCAGTCTATAGTCAAACACCTTTGCAATGGTCACTTTGCTGCAACAGAGCGTGTGCGATTCAAAGTTTGAACACGGAGTCTCCGTAGCGTTTGAGTTACTGCAGCTAAATTACTCCATCAGTTATTCACACGTCTCCTAACGAGGCTAAATCGTATGCGAGCTACTACTACAGCTAACTGTATACACAAATTTATCTCATTAGAATATACCCCTTGAAACGCATCATCTCGTAAAGATATTCAACATGTTTTAACGTTTTATGTGTTAACATTACGGTCACATGTTTGTGCTTGATTATTACTCTCCCACTTCCCATTTTACCTCAGCTATGCAGCGTTACGCCTCGGCCTTGTATTAATTGATTGTTTTCCGTAATTAAATTACAATAATAAACTTTTTTTTTTTTGCATAGTTTCAGCTGGCATTTCGTACCTGCGTATTTTGACCAAGAATAGCGTGGTTGGTACACAAAATGCGTGCAGGTTGGCAGGTCTGCAGGGGTGAAGTTGTAAGTGTATGAAGGTGTGGGTGTGTTCAGGAGTGTACATTCAGGTGTGTACAGGTGCTGCACAGGTGGTTGAAGGCATGAAGGTGTTTGAGCATGGTCGTTTGGGGGCGCTGGCCCCGCCCCTCACCCTGCGCAGTTTGGGCAGTGAGGGCAGCTTGGCCAGAGACGTCAGGCCCACGTTGACCATGCTGAGGAACTCCAGCTCTTTGAAGTCATCCGTCAGTCCCTCCACCTCCCCGTTGCTGGACCGACAGTTATCCACCACCAGCTCCGCCACCTGGGAGAGGGAAGAGCGCCAACGATCTCACCCACAATTCCAGTGAGATTACACCGTCATACTTCCCCGCAGAAACCTCGTCACACCACCCACCCAACATAGACCAGACTGCCACCGGCTGGCCAGGTTGAGTGGAAGACCCACCTCCGAGTCAGACTCGAAATTGTGCATTCATTTCTTCCACATGCGGACAAGCCAACACTAATGCTGCTATACGTCATATTACAAAAGCACACAAGCTGTGCTAAATGTAAGGAGTTCATCTAGTTAGTCCAATTAGAGCACAAGTGTAAACACCCTGGTATCCATTTAATTAATAACTGAACTGTGTGTAAAAAAAATTTCTAAGTTAACAAAATTGGTGCTAATTTTATGGTATAAAACAAGGACCTATTTTTTCCCTGATAAAATCATTGTTTTCACTGAATTAACAACTAGAGGTTTTTGCTTAACAATGGTGCAAATAGAACGACCAAGCAGAGTCTTGCTTGACAACGGTAAAATAAAATGCCCAAACTGTCGCTGAAGAATATTTCCATTTCAGCTGATCAAGCTGATAAAAATCTATATAAAAGTAATTATATATAGGCTAGTCATTGTTGGTAACCTGTTGTATAAGTGGAATAAAACCCTCTAGGCTGTCCTGTTATTGGAAAATAATGTACTTTGGGGGTAGTTAAGCAACCTAAGCATATAGTTATAAACATTATAGCAATCATCCATTTTATTTTATTCCAGACAAACAACTGCAATAGCACCACTGTAACAGTGTAATGGTAACACTGCAACTGTTTAACACTTTTCGGTGGACGTGTGGACGAATCTCAAAAGAAACTGTGCTTGACTCAGACGAGACTGGACTACAGCACCTCCTGTTCAGAAGTGAACTGTTTGCAAATTTAGCTCTCTGGCCGAGGGCTGGACTTTGAACAGCCCCCCCAACCCCAAATCACTCTGGCTTCATGCTGTGATAACTGTGATCTGACAGCAAACAGGGGCGGTGTCATTCAAATGCTAGATAATGTGTGGGAATGCAATCTAACTGCAAAATAAATGCCCATCCTGGTCTTAAGCGCACCCTGAACCAATTGTTCATTGTCAACGGGTGCAATTAAAAATAAATAGGAAATAAACAATGTGGGCAATGTCAAGGATGCAGAGAATTTAATTTTGAATAAAATGGAGTCACCTTCACATATATATATTTTAGATGAACTAGTTCTTTGCCAATTTGTTCTAAGAGACCATAAGTCAAACTTAGTTGGTTAAATAAAGGATGAAAATAAATGCATTGAAAATTCCCATGTCAAAATCCACAAATCAGCAGACACTCACAGATTGGGATGGCAGGTATGCCATCCCGCCAAGTTACGCCTTGGCGGGGACATGCCCCATATCTCATTTACCTCACTAACATTAATGTTGGCATACAGAACTGGAAAAGGGTCAACAGTGTACTATGCATTTCTGCCCAGTAAGTCCATGTTTTGTACTTAATCAGTACTCATTAAATGAGCAATTGAGATGACTTAGGCAGGTACCACAACAGGATTGTGATGACTACACACAACAGGTGTCCTTAGGAGGGGTTGATCTAACTCAGGGGCTGAATCATAAACCCTAATAAACCATAATGATACTATGTCTGGTACTTGTTTTTGTTTAATCAGTGTTTTCAATATTACAACACATCCAAGCTACTGATATATTACTGCTGCAGTCTGCTAAGTAGTCCCAACACAGTTTTTTCAACCAAGGGAAAAAAGATGATTCTTGGACTGTAGGTTGTACATAACCAGAAATGCATCAGTCTTCAAAAACTCCCCCTTGCTCACCATGGCGTACCTTTTCTTTCTTTTCTTACCACTGATTCAAAACTCATAACTAGCCAACACCACTCTTAATTTGTTAACTTTCATGGACTTCATTTTGTAACCATTTTTACAGACTCAGCCCGCATACAACAATAAGTCTATAGGTTATAAATAACAAAACCTGTCTGCAAGGAGCTTTATCAAAAGACAACCAAAATAAACAAGCGTTTTGGAATGTAAGTTACGTTCTAACACTTCAAAAAAAGTAGACACTCGACATTAGATTTGGCTTTTATAGAAACAAGGGCGATGTGCGATCTTTCGGTGAGTTCTCGGTTCTCCGAAAAGAGACGCTGCTTTCCGACAGCGTACTGCATAGCCCCAGTGACACTCGCGTAAACAGACTGCCTGTTTTTGTGAAACACTACACGGCGACGTTTAAAAAACACGCTACTGTGCGTGTAACAACCAAAAGAGTATTCCGCCGTCAGTAGCCACTACGGACTACTCAACGCTGCATCTCTGTGACGCCACGTCGTTTTCAATTTGTCCCGAAGCGCAATCGCTCGGCGGTACTGAGACGTCAAGAGTGAGGAGAGTTGAGCGGTGGACGGGACAGCAGGGCCGAATTGCAAGGGCTAATTCGATGAATGCGAAGAACTCACTCAGGCTTGCGAGCTCGGGACGGTTGGGGTTTACTGTAATCTACCAAATAGGGGGGAGGTGGACTGAGCTCGCGCCGCCATCTGCCAGATTGCTTCAGTTCAGAGAACACGAACGGGGACATCTTGATACATTTACACATTCAATATAAAATGTAAAATTAATGTTAAATAATACTGTTTAAAGAAACGGTGCTCTTTAGGACAAGACGATGGAGTTATGTAACTGCGCCGCATCTTAAATCTGAGGATGGGAAGGGGGCGGCGGCGGCGGCGAGTTGCATTCTGTGGGGGTCCGTTTAAATGGACGTTGATGCGAGTTCAAGAATAACGCATGTAGTCAGGAAGCTTACTAAACAGAGTTGCGTGAATAATTATGTAGCTCAAAATAAACTAGATGGCCCGAGACGGATCGATCATGTCGTGTATTAATTCCATAGTAAAATTGCAACTAAAATCCACAACGCCGCCGAGGTAGTCGTCGTACCTACACAGCTAGCGAGAACAAAATGACTTCCACTTCCATCCCGTCAGAACAAGGGCTCAACTTGCTGGCTAGCTGCAACGCAATCGCCCTGTCGCCTCCCTCCACTTGCTGTTAGAGTTGCTGCCTTCACGTACTGTAGCCAGCAGTAAGCTCAAAATTTACAATTGTGCATCACATTGGCTGACTATGCAGACAACTACACAATAACCCCGACGGACATGTCCGCTTTTATGGATAATCACGCCAGCTAACGTTAACCGTTTGTTCGTCCTCCAACTACAATGAACTTCACCTGTTCGCCGTCACATCTCACCTACGAGCTAAGCGAAGTCTGATGCCCTCTGGTAAACGTTAGCGAACTGATCATAGTTTGTTAGCCAGCAGACCAAGCCTTCCAACTCAATGATATTAAGTTTTTTGTTGTTGTTGTTGTAGGTTGCTATGCCTAATCGTTATCCATATCCATATAGAATATAGACTGCAGTGCAAACAGCTCGACCCGCCCCAAAATAGGTTTGGTGACTGAAGAACCTTTTTTGCTGAAACTAGTCAAATTCTTATGGTAAATTACGATGAAAGGTACGGTTCTACTGTGGCGGTAGACGTAACTATTTAAATATATACATACATATTTACACGATATCGTGTCACCTTCCACACCGTTCGGTATATCACGCCGACGCCTGCCACCCTCCGATTTATCAAAACTAGTTATTGAGCAAGCCATGTGTCACATAACTAACGCGAAATAGGGTATTTGAAAATGTGCGACGAAGCAAGCGAACTGCCCACTGAGTACAAAGTTAACTTTTCGTCTGCAATCCTATTTCTCTAACTTTAGAAGCTCAAATTCGAATAGCATCGTGTCAAGTGCCCATGTGGTATCACAGTCTAATGAGACCGTACGGCTACCTTGCTCGCTAGCTGACTATTTCTCGTCCACTGGACTTAGCAAGCCTCCACCGCCTCGCGTTTCTTGTAAAAAAATAAATAAATAAAGGAGAATTTGCATACCTCTTCTGGAGTCCTGTTCCGTAGTTCTAAACTTATTCTCTTCTTCATTTCCATTTCCAAAAATAAATATACGACAATTTCGTCCGAAGGAAGACAACTGTATGTTTAAAAAATGCAGAAACTCCGGAGCTCAGAATTACAGCTCGGCTTTCTTCAATGGCTACTCTCCGCTAACTGATCCTCCATGATACTTCGCACCCAACCCCCTCAATAAAATCCCGCCCTTTTAACGTCAGGATTGGTCACTTTTTATTTTACGAATTTTAATTGGTTAGATGACACGCCAGTCAAAAAGACCAGTCCGATCAACATAAACCATCTCGGCGTGTGTAACGATTGGCTTGTAGTACGCGCGCAGTTAATTATGATTGGCCTGAAAAGGTATCAATACAACATTTTTAAACTTTGGGAACGCCTACTCTTTGTTCTCATTGGCGCCCTTCTACGTTGAATGTCAAACCTCTTTATTTCTCCTCGATTCGGCATATGGCTCGGTCGGTCTCAAGGGTTTAAGGTCAAGAAATGTTTGTGCCTTTTGAAATAATAGTGCCTTAAAACAAGCCTTTTATCTTCAAAACTTCAACATGAGCAATGCTTTTTTTGTGTGCATCTGCAAAACTATTTTCAATATTCAGCTGAAGACTTAATCTGCAAATACCTTCCTTTCCCGTTTTACATGCTGTTTTGTGTCCCCATTGAATGGTACCAAGATGGCGGTCAAGGAGGCTTTTAGGAGAAGCGGAGCAAGCAGTGCCACCTGTGCTATGTAGTGTGCTGTTCACATAGGCCGAAGTCCTGGCCAAACTGTTGTTTCACTTACTCTTACATCATTTCTTAAAGAGATTGAGTCAGGAATGGTTTGAAGTTTTTTTTTAAAAAAGTGTCTTCCGACCAGAAAAAATTTCCATGACAAAACACATGCATGGAATTTTAGCATGTCTGTTTTGCTGCAGACGATTGATTTAACGTGGATAAAAATGTATTTATGGTGCCCGTGATGTTAAGTAGCCTACACAAATAATTACTGATATCAGCTGAAGATATAAACATGACCAATGTAACCAATATTTCTATTTTTGTAACCATTTACGCGGAAGAGTTAAAAGCTAAGCGACGATTTTGCTATTTAATGGGTAAGGAGTTTTGATGGAGGAAAATCTTACGCACCCGTCTCGCACACACGAACACACACCGGCGTTGTTGTATGAACAGAAGAATGCAGTGCCGTTACTTCAAAGTGACCAACAGGGGGAGCACGCTGACCTAACATGGAGTTTGTCATTGTAAAACATCATAAAGTATTTATTAAAAATAAATCAAAAACACAATTCTAAGTCTTCTAACATATCTAATATAATTTAGTTTTTTTTCAATTAGGTCTGATTTTCTCATAAATAAAAAAGAATGATGCAAGCCCTTATATTTTATTTTGAAACTGGTAAAGATAAATGTTCATGATGACTTTGAACACCCCAGCACAGCAAAGCTTCTTAGATTATTAGAAGCCTCCAAAAGCTGAATGGTTCTTTTGCTGGGTTTGTTGGAGCATTACTTTTTTGTAATGTTTTTTTTCCTTCAAAATTCAGAGTTCTAGAACTCCATTTCTTTAACTCACCAGTAGTAATTGTTACATCAGCATTAGAATGTTCAGAACATTCTAACTGCATATTTGTGATCTTATACCTTATTGGGTTAAGGGAAAGGGAAACCCATCAAATGGCAGGTTACATTACATTATATTTATTTAGCAGACGCTTTTATCCAATGCGATGAAAAAAAATTGCATATCATGGTCATTGGACAACTACAAAACACAGGTTCAATAAGGTACAATACTCATTTCGTACAGCTATTTCTAGCCAAGAACTCAGTTCAGTTCACGCAGTGAACATTATTCTGACCTAACATATACCAAGCCTAGGGAGAAGAACAAGCTACAATATTAGGGCAAATACAAATTACAAAAAGTTCTGGAATGAGTATCATGAAAGGGGGGATGTAAAGTGAAATGATTCACAGAGTGGTGGCAGTTAGTCCAGGTATAGTCTGAAAAGATGTGTCTTCCGACCAGATGTAGTGAGGGGGAGGTTTGAAGAGGGACAGGGAGTTCATTCCACCACTGGGGAGCTAGGGTGGAGAAGCTCTGTGATCCCTTTACTCGGGTGGGAGGGGGTGCAAGGCGCCCTGCTGCTGCAGAGCGGAGTGGTCGAGCAGGCGTATAGAATCTAATCATGTCCTGCAAGTAGACAAGGGCCATCCTGTTGGCTGCAGTGTAGGTGAGGGTGAGGACTTTGAACCTGTTCCTGGCAGCAACCGGTAGCCAGTGGAGAGTGACCACAGCAGAGGAGTGACGTGGGAGAATTTGGGAAGGTTGAAAATGAGTTGGGCAGCAGCATTTTTAGTCATCTGTAGTGGCTGTATGGCACAAGCTGGCAGGCTTGCAAGGAGAGTAATCAAGGTGGGAGGTCACCATAGCCTGGACAAGCAGCTGGGTGGAGTGCATAGTCAGGTATGGTTGAATCCTCCTGATGTTGTACAGAAGAAATTTGCAGGACCGTGATGTTGCCTTGATGTGCTCTTTGAGGTCCAGCTGGTCGTCCAGGACCACCCGCAGGCTCTTTGCAGAGTGAGAGGCAGTCGCTGTGGTGCCATCAACTGTGATTGAGAGCTCACGTAGCAGGGAGGTCTTGTATGGGAAAAACAGCAGCTCAGTTTTGTTGAGGATGAGCTTCAGGTAGTGGCTGGCCATCCAGGTTGAGATGTCAGCCAGGCAGGAAGATATTTTATCATCAACCTGTGAGGCGGGGGGGGGGGGGGGGGAGAAGAGTTGCGTGTCGTCTGCATAACAATGATAGGAGAAGCCGTGTGAATTAATAACTGAACCAAGAGATTTAGTGTATATGGAGAACAGCAGAGGCCCCGGAGCAGATCCCTGTGGTACTCCTGTAACAAGGGGATGAGGAGCAGAGGTCAGGCCAGTGTCGGGCAAGCAGAGAGAATAAAATTGGAGTTTTCAGTGGAGCTTAGAAGCAAAGGATTTAGGAGCATGAGGAAGTTAGGTTTCTAGTATCTTTTCGAGTCAACAACAGTTCTGGCAAAAAACCTCAAACCAGTTCCTTGTGCTGTTGTCTTCTTGGGTAATGTTCCTCCCACAAGAAACAATAAAAGATCCAGTGTTCCTTAATCCAAAGGAATTTAACGGAATACTCTCCCAGGATAAAAAAGTATACTCTTTAAGCCTTTTTTTGTTGTTCCTTTGTTTGTGGATTTCAAATTTCCCACTCCCCCTCTCTCCCGTCCTCGTTCTAACTTTCTGAATTCTCCACTCCCCTTCTGTCATACCTCACTTCCTCCCTTTTCTAACTTTCTAAACCCAACGTCATGTTACTAATTAATTTAAAACAGAAATTGTGCCATGATTAGTGTAGGCTATAGGACTTTAAAAAAATGTTTTATTAACTTAAATAAGGCACTAAATGTTTAATTTGAAGAGGCAGATTGCCACAACAGATAGGGAAGGATCTTGTCGGATATGGATTGGAGGACTGTAGATGGGATGGGGTCAAGTGGACAGGTGGTTGTGCAATGAGAAGTGATGAGTTGGAGTACATCCGAATTCTCCAGCCCCTTGAAGGAGGTCAGTGTGGCCGTGGGTTTGTCCTGGGGGTTAGGGGTGCTCACTGGATGGGCAAAGGAGTTCCGGATTTTAGCCACCTTTCCTTCAAAGGTGGCCAGAAAGTCATCTGCGAAAAGGGAAGAGGGAGGTGGGGGTGGAGGAGGAATGAGGAGGGAAGAGAAGGTGGAGAATAGTTTGCGTGGGTCAGAGATACATGCACTGATCTTTGATTGGAGGCTTTAGCTGATATGTGGGCAGATGTGAAAGTTGTCAGCAGGGTGTGATATGCGGTCAAGTCATCAGAGGATCTGGATTTCCTCCACTTCCTCTCTGCAGCCTGCAGTGATGTTCTGGTGGACCGTAGTGACTCAGTCAGCCATGGGCAGGGGGGTGAAGAGCGTGCTGGTTTGGAGACAAGAGGACAGAGTGAGTCGAGGGACTGGGAGAGGCATGAGTTGAGGGTGGAGGTAGCAAGGTCAACTGGCAGGTTAGAGAAAGAAGCAGGAGGAGGAAGTGTAGAGAGAGCAGTGGAGAGGAGGTAGGATTGTGACAAAGTAGAGAGATTTCTTCTGAAAGTTACTGTGCGTGAGCTGTTAAATGAGTTGTGGGTGAGTAGGAGATGGAGAAAGAAAGAAGTGGTCTGAGACATGAAGGGGCGTCATTGTGAGTTGGGGAATGGAGCAGCTTCTGGTGAATACAAGTCTAGTTGGTTACCAGCCTTGTGTGTCGGGGGAGAAGAAGACTGGGAGAGGGCAAAACACTGGAGGAGTGAGGCAGCCCTGGATAGTTGGGAGGTCTCTGGTGGGAGGTTGAAGTCTCCCAGTAGTGCCATCCTCAGGGAGGGAGTTCAGGAGAGTGTCCAGCTCATCCAGGAAGCAGCCAAGTGGACCTGGAGGACGGTACAGAACAATAATGTGGAGTTTTGTAGGATGAGTTACAGTAACTGCTGGTGTCATGCTACCCTCATTTGTGTACTGAACACAGGCAAGTATGGGTATCTGTTACCGACCAGCAAAACCAATCCCCCCCCCCCCCCACCCATCCCCCAAATGTTACCATCAAGGTGACCAATTACAAATATAGTTCTTTACGACTCACTAACTCATTGACTTGTTGGCTGCCAAAGTCTGATCCTGTGTCTATTCATGTAAAAAAACAAGAAAGGTGATGACTAACCACAACCTTTGGTGGTGTTTTACTGTTGATTGTGTATAAACAGCAACATGCTAGGATTCTTCTCTTTTTCTTTGTTTTTAATGAGCGAAAACTCACAAATCATCGTGGTTGGCTTATTTGAATATGAATTCAGTGAAAGTCATTGTGTATTTATAACAAGTATTTGGATTTACTTATTGAAAATCACAACCTAACCCTAACCCCCTCCCCTTGTGCACGCACACACAAACACTTTTACACTCGCGTGCGCACACACACACACTCACTCATTCACTCACTCAAACACACACACATTTACTCTCTCTCTCACTCTATACTTACTTCTGGAAGGAACTAATGAGATGCATCAAATGACAGAATTAGGCATGTTTTATAATATAATGTAATATTACCTTCAAGTAAGACTGATTTGACTGTTGCCACAATATGCATTCTCTCAAAATTTATGTTCTGTGATTCCTGAAAACAATAAAATAGCAAGTTGAATAGAAACCTTTGTGTGGTTCATGATGGACTGTCAAGGGATGACTTGTAAATGACTTAAGTAATTCTGATAGCAATTCAATGGATGCCAACCCAGACCTTCAGTCCGCGGGGCTGACTGGAATGTGTCCTACACCACACATGACCTATAGGGGGAGCTCAACACAAGGCCAGAACCAGTATATTGGGATGGCAGGCATGCCATCCAGCCAAGTTACGCCTCATGCCCCATCCAGATATACAGCTATGTAATCTCTTTTCACCTCTGTGGACTACAAGTACTTTCAGTAAACGGCCACAAGATGGCGTGTTAATGCCGTGATCGTTTATATTTAAAAATAAATGTCATCTGTGCGATTTTGAACACTTCAGAGCGCCACTCCTAGTATTAACCAGACATACATCCTGATACTTTCTTATAGAGAGGACAATTCAACGATTCAGGCAACCTAGATCAGCGCAAATTGTGGGTGACATAAATCTCTGCCAAAAGATCATGCCACATCTGTAAGTAGCCGTCTGTCCGCCTTTATTCGTCTATCCCCTCAAAAACCTAAAATGCATTAATAAATTAATCAAATAAAGATCTCACCCACCCCCCCACCCAACCCCAATTGGTCCACCAGTTTTACTCTTGCTTTTATTCAGCAATTCAACCGTTTCATGGCTCAGTAAAGGTTCTTGCCACATTCACCTGCGACTGATACATCCTCCAGTCATATTTCTGCTTGTTATTGCTTTCTTATTGAAAACCATACAATATCCCTTTGACTATGATCCTATCTTTTGTGTGTGCGTGTGTGTGTGGTGGGGGGTTCAGACTATGGTTATCTACACACACACAAATGGATAACCTCTGACAGGAGAAAACTTGTGGGAACGCGTCCTGTCTGATATCAAAGCGCTCAGCCCAGCTGTTCGAGGTTTTCCCAGCAAGCAAGCGCCCACTGCCAGCTGTCATACCGCCAGCGTATGAAAACCAGAACTCCCACAGACCTCTACTTTCAGAACCGCTCGCAAACGATTCCGCCTTCTTTTAAATAGCGGACCCTCATCCTGCCCCCTATTGCCCTCCATTACTGGGTCCACCCCCCATCCCATCCTGAATCTGTGTGGTGAGTTGATAGAGCATCACCTAAATGAATGTGCTTTTGAATTCAATCTATTTTATTGCAATGATGATCGAGCCAATAGATTAATAGTTATAATTAATATTTGGATTTTCTCATGAATGCATCCTTTCACACTCTTTTTTACAGGGTATCCTTACATACATGTTTATTGTATGTGGGAAACATGGCACAGAATAACTTGAACTTGAATATTCAGTGTAGTCTGTAAGCATTTGGACAAAGACGCAATTTTGTTGTCTGGATTTGAACTGGGGGTCTATGTATAAAATGGCTGTAATTCTTACATATGGATGTAAATACCCACAAATAAACACTGACAGTCTGCATTTCAACCTTGTATGTGTTGCTGCATTTCAAATCCAAAGTAGGGGAGTACAGAGCCAAAACAAGACACAAAGTGTCAATGTTACTTGTGGTCTGCACTGTATATTATTATCAAAATAGTGCAAAAGTTTTTTTTGCCACATGGTTTGATGGTAAGCCTTGTTCAGATAATAATGAACCATGGGCTATTTTGCATAGACACCGATTAAGCTTAGTCCTAGACTAAATCCTATTTTAAATGGAGATTCTCTCTACAAAACTTAGTTTAGCTCAGGACTAAATTTGTGCCAGTTAAACCAGCCGTATATGTTTCATTGTGTACTCTGAACATGTCTGAGCATTGTGTTCTCTGAGCTAGTCAGAGCATTCTAGATAAATTTCTGAAGTGCAGAGCTCTTCCCTCTGGGAGACGGGGGACTGAGGAACAGTTGTCACTGGCATGCAATGTGACCTCTGACCCCATTTTTTGTCTCCTGCTTGCAGTTCAGTGCCCATTTAGGGCCTATCACATCGTGAGGGCGGGGCCAGAACAATGGAACATGCAGGCTGGCTTATTCACATGCAAAGGATAACCATACGGAGTAGCACTGGGGGTGGAAAGCCCCACATTAATTCAGACGTGAAAGGCTCAAGTGAGACCAATGGACTAACATCCCTTCAGCAGGTCAGTTTGGGTTTAATGTGCTGTTGCTTGTGTAATCACTTGTTGTTGATGGTTTTTATTACACTCTAAGAACTAAAGTTACAATGGAGGTACATTTTTGTTCTTTAAGGAACACATTTACCAAATGTACCCTGTAAGAGCAATAATATTCTACTTGGGTATTAATAAGTACATTTTAAAGTACATTTTACAAGCAAGAAAAGGTACAAATGAATTAAGGATTGCTGGCTAGGGGTACAATCTATAGGGTACCACCCCAGTGACAAGTGTTTATAACTTTATAGGCACTTCTTCATAAGTTCCTGTCAGCAAGTGTAGTTGGAAGAACAATAAAGATCAAAACTATGAACTCATATTTTCCATCACAATTGTTCTGCCTGTTTTTGAGTTTATTTGCTCATATTCAGAATGCTCCCATTGCATTCTCTGACCTGTCATTTCAGGAGAGCGCAGACAGAGGGCGCTCTCCTCCAGTGCACGGCTTCCTCTCACTCTGCAGTCCGCAAAGGGTGCGTCCCAATATTAGAAATACACACCCTCCTTTCCTCCACCACCACCTCCTCCTCTCCCCTGTGTCCGATCTTTGTGTCCTCCCTCTCTCCAGTGTCCCAGTATTGGAGGAGACGAGCGAAGCGCACTGAACTGCTTTGGTGAAGCGGCTTCAAACTCATCTCCTCCCCTCCTTTCCTCCACATACTTCCAGGTAGGAAACAAGTGGTAGTGATGGAGTGGAGGAAAGGAGGTGAGTAGTGAAAAGCGATGGGATGCACCCCAGCTGAGCTGCACAGTCCTGGCACCAGAGGAGTGCCCTCTTAGGCACAGTCGGGGAAGCCCTCTGATTGGCCAGTGCAGACTGCAGCCCTGTGATTGGCCATTGCAGACTTCAGGCCTCTGATTGGCCAGAGAAGCTGAATCTGCATCATGAGATGGGAAAATCACACTGGTACTATGCCTCAGTAGGACAAGCCAATCAGATGCCCCTAACTGATTTAGGTGCTTAGAAAACACTGTGTTGACTGATATATAAAACCATGCATACATTGTGACCCAATTGTTAATTGATACATTTTTACAAACATTTATTTGCCCAGGGGCACCTGCAAGCCCAGGCCAGCACTCTATAACTGAGTAACCGGTGATAGAGCACATATTTTAGTATATGTTTACCTCTGGAAATATTATACAAGGTTATTTGTCTTCGCAAGGAGGGCTGCAGGAGCAGTGTTGAGCTTGCACACACTGACCTCAGATCAGTTTTAGACTGGAGTTCATCATATTACCCACTGCACTCCACACTGACCTCAGATCAGCTTTAGACTGGAGTTCACACCAGACATCCTCCCTTTTGTCGCCTCCCTCGTAAACTCCTCCCTATCTTCTGGATGTTTCCCCTCATCCTTCAAGAAGGCCCACATCACCCCGCTGCTGAAGAAACCCACACTAGATCCTTCAGTCATTCAGAACTACCGCCCGGTATCTCTCCTCCCTTTCCTATCCAAAACACTTGAACGTGCTGCATCTAACCAGCTCTCTGCTTTCTTCTCTGAGAACAACCTGCTTGATCCCCACCAGTCTGGCTTCAGGCCTGGCCACTCGACCGAGACTGCACTCCTCTCGGTCAGTGAGTCACTCCATGCCGCACGAGCAGCCTCCCTCTCCTCTGTCCTGATTCTTCTAGACCTCTCCGCTGCATTTGACACTGTGGACCACTCTACCCTCCTGTCCTCCCTGGCAGCAACAGGGATCCGCGGCACAGTCCTTGACTGGATTGAGTCTTACCTCTCTGACCGTTCCTTCCAGGTTGCCTGGGCGGGTAAGGTATCACCACCCCGTCCCCTCACCACCGGAGTTCCCCAGGGCTCAGTCCTTGGTCCCCTTCTCTTCTCCATGTACACCAGATCCCTTGGCCCTGTAATATCTGCCCATGGCTTGTCCTATCACTCCTATGCCGACGACACGCAACTCTTTCTCTCCTTCTCCCCATCGGACACACAGGTCCCTGCCCGCATCTCCGCTTGCCTGAGGGACATTCAGAGCTGGATGGACAATCATCACCTGAAGCTCAACCCGGGAAAGACGGAGCTAATCTTTATTCCTGCTCTATCCTCTCCCCTCCTCGACTTTTCCATTTCCTTAGCGGACACCGTAGTGACATCATCATCCTGCGCCAAGAATCTCGGAGTGATGATGGACAACAGGCTGTCCCTCTCCAACAACATTGCAGCAGTAACCCGGGCATGCAGATTTTTCCTATACAACATCCGCAGAATCCGCCCCTTTCTCACCACCTACTCAACCCAGCTCCTGGTCCAAGCAATGGTTCTATCCCGCCTGGACTACTGCAACTCTCTTCTGGCTGGACTACCGGCATCTGCCACCAGACCCCTGCAGCTCATTCAGAATGCTGCGGCTCGTCTGGTCTTCAACCTCCCCAGACACTCCCACGTAACTCCCCTGCTCACTACCCTCCACTGGCTGCCTGTTATAGCTCGCATCAAATTTAAAACATTGGTCCTAGCATACCAGGCAGTCAAGGGATCAGCCCCAGCATACCTCCACAAGATATTCAAACCCTACATGCCAGCCAGATCCCTCCGTTCTGCTACCTCAGGACGCTTACCACCTCCCCCTCTTCGCACTTGCACTTCCAGAACACGTCTCCTGTCTGTTCTGGCCCCACGATGGTGGAATGACCTCCCTGTGGAGGTCAGAACAGCTGAGACACTGACCCATTTCAAACGACGACTGAAGACTCACCTCTTCAGGCTGCACCTCTCCCCATCCCTCCCTTCCCCCCTGTAAATGACTAAACTTAGGGTTGTAACTAGGCAGCTATTTCATAGGTGACTTAGGCGCATCAACTGTCTTAACGATTACTTGTATTTTTATTTATTTTATTTTTATTTTTCCATAGATTGCGTTGTTGCCGTTCTCGTTGTTAGTGTTAATCAGTTTAACCATCAGGGTCCAAATTGAACTATGCGGTTGTTCCCTGTACTTGGACCGGTACTTCTCTCTAGGGGTTTCGTCATACTTGTTCCTGGTTATGGTTATACACTTTGTTGTACGTCGCTCTGGATAAGAGCGTCTGCCAAATGCCTGTAATGTAATGTAATGTAATGTAATGTTCATCATATTCACTGCCACACTCCACACTGACCTCAGATCAGCTTTAGACTGGAGCTGATCGTATTCCCCACCACACTCCACACTGACCTCAGATCAGCTTTAGACTGGAGTTCATCATATTACCCACTGCACCCCACATCGACCTCAGATCAGCTTCAGAGTGAAGCTCATCATATTACCCACTGCACTCCACACTGACCTCAGATCAGCTTCAGATTGGACCTCACCGTATTCTGAACTGCACAGTGACCCCAGATCAGTGGGTTTCCCCAGGGAAGATGTGCTTTGAGCTCTTCTCAGGACATCACAGGGTTGTGACAGTGGCCGTGAGGATGACTCTGTGACCACGCCCCCCTTTCCCAGCAGCCCCCAGAGCCCTCCCCGGAAGATCTGAAATTCCCAAATGCGCAGTCTGCTCCCGACCCCCTCCCCCCCATGGTCAACGGCTGCACTTCCTGCAGACCTGATAGGATTTCCATATGGGTTCACCTCCGCCCCCACAGCCCGCTAAAATCCTCTTAGCCAGCTGTCCCTGACCCCGGCGGCCGACCTTGGCTCTCTCGGGTTCTCCCCCCGGCGCTACCCCCCGGTTCTCCAGGGCTCGGGCCGATCCGGCCGGTAAGAATCCAGACCCCAGCGGCAGGACCACAGGTAGGAAAGCGTCTCCCCTTAACCGAGCCAACAAGAGCGGGTGCAGCGCTGCAGCGGCTTTCCGCAGGTCGCTGAGCCGCTCTAGCAGAGTCTCTCCTCAGCAGTGCTGACAGACAGCCGCGTATTAATAAATATTAATCAGACGCTATTGAGCTGCCTCGCTCCGAAGTAGTGTCGACACATAGCTGCAGCCTATGAGGTGTATATGTCTGAAATTTGAATTTGATGTGTGTGTATATGTGAATGGGTATTTATTTGTGTGTGTGTGTGTGTGTGCGTGTGTGCATATGTGTTTGAATGGGTATAGTCTGGGTGTGTATGTGTGTGTATGTGTGGGTGGGTCTGAATTTGTGTGTGTTTATATGTGTTTCCCGCACGGTCGGAGCGGGAGAGCCAGCCACACAGTAACACGCTCAGAGTTAAATCAACTCTTACAGAGTTGGACCCAAATGGACTCATTCTGTATATACACTGTTAGAGATCACAAAACACCGGACATTGTTTCTGTGCTACTGCATCGAACTCAACTGCTTAGCGATTAACTGAACTCCTGACTGTTCTGTGCCCGTTGCACGACACTGATAGAATCGTTCTATTCTGCTATGCCGCCCTGCAAGTCCATATGCATTTAACATAATTTCAGAATAAAGGAAAAGCAACTTGCACACTCATGCATAAACACACATACAGGTGCACACACACGCATACATACACACACACGCAGACAGCCGCACACACAGGCGCACACGCACACATACACACACACACAGGCAAACAAACACAGGCACACACACACACACACAGGCATGGACACACAGGCAAACACACACACACATACACACACAGTCACACCCACACACAACCACACACACACACACACACACACACACACACACACACAGGCAAACACACACACACACACACACACACACACACACAGGCAAACAAACACAGGCACACACACACACACACACACACAGGCACGGACACACAGGCAAACACACACACACATACACACACAGTCACACCCACACACACCCACACACACACACACACAGGCAAACACACACACACACACACACAGGCAAACACACACACACACACAGGCACAGCATCTTTGCCTCATTCTGCCTTCTTTTCATTGATCAGACCCATTCCGCACCAGAACGCTCAGCACACATTAACTTTGCTGCAATGAGCGAAATGACAGAGCCAATGAAACTGGAGGATGGTCAGGTGACCAGGCAGTAAGACCCAGTGTAGGAATATCATCTAAAAGGCCAGGAACCTAATACTCCACCACCCAGTGCACAGATGCCCTGATCCCCCGAGGGGGAAAAGTCCAGCGGCCAGAAAGGTAAAGTCCTGCCATGTGTTCCTTCCACTCATGAACTCACTAATTAGTTCTGGCTGAAGAATTGGGCAAAGTATCAAATCCAGCTGACTGGAACAAAATACTGGGGTGGAATTTTACGTTCTGAACCTGGATTTTCCACCATGGCTGATCCCAAACATGAGTACATTTAGACAAGGGACGGGGTACTGGGCAAGCGAGAGATGTTTATTGGCGGTAGAATTGATGCACTGAGAACGCTAGAGCTAAGGCTTTTCCCCATGATTCCCTGGGTGAACAGCTCTGGGGACGCATACTAGGGATAATCAGTGACAGAGGCAGCGGACCTACCACGCGGGCCCGCAGGGGACAGATGCATGCTGGATATCCCGAAGTGATATATGAATAATGTGTGTATGGGGGTGGGGGGGGGGGTTGTGGGAAAATCGTCAATCACATATTGTCTGGAGGTCTCTATACAAATAACCGTACAAGCTATTTATTTCCCCTATTCACACAGTTTCCCACAGGCTTGATGTCATATCACGATCTTTGATTTCTTTAAATAAAAAGGGAACTCACTGGAAATCCAAACGGACTTCTTTTAAATCAAGTCAACAGATGTTAGTTGCATTCATGTAATTAGTTAGTTGTTTGCTAAGATTTTTCCTGTAACCCGGAAGACAAAATTCTACTTTGTTCGGCCAGCTGCGCTGTGATTCCTCTCAGATCACCCTCCTTCAGCCTTTCGGGTCCAAGTTAAACAGCCGCCAACCCTTCAACCTCAACCACGCACGCCGCACACGCCGTCAGAACCGATGTAACAATACTGTCCGCGCGAGACTTCCTCAAAAGGGAGCATTATCCCCTCCTGCAAGTTTACTCACTGTGACGTTACATAAAGGCGTCAGTTACATAAACTGTTCATGGCGGAGATAAAAGGTTTTACTGAGTCCATAAACACGGATATAGGCTAGTTTATGTGCAAGACAGCGACCATAAAAGCCATAAAGAGACAAAGCCTGTCTGTTGTTGCCCCTGCCCCCTCCCCCCTGTCGGGACCGGTTAGCAGGAACATCCCTTTTTTTTATCACCTATCCCAGTGCTCCGGGGTACCCAGCTGAGGGAAACGAGGGACGGAGCGCTAACGTTTTTCCCACATCGGTGCAAACCCCGGCGAGCCTCTGGACGACGCCCGCGGGACGGGGGTCGCAGAGGAGAAACACATGTGGCCGAACGAGAGCCGAACAATGTCGAGCGCCCCTTTCCTCATAAAGATGTCAGCCGGCGGCCCCAAAGGAAGCCTGACACAATGCAGTCATGTCCCAGCGACCCCATACGCTGCAGAGAGAGCACGACGGGAGTCGAACATACTCAATATATCTTTAAAACGGCACCGCCGGGTGCAGGCTCAGGAAACCGAGACGGACGCTTCACAATCACGGGCGAGCTGGCGGAGGGGAGACTCCAGCCGCGCTTGTTCCCCGCACCTGGCCGACAGACACCTGGAAGATTGATAGCGAGGTTCCCTTCCCTCTGCTTTTCAAAACACGGGCATCGTCGTCTGCACATCAGGACATTCCTGGGATTTTTTTTTTTTTTGCTGTTAGGAGTATCTGCTGGCATTTGTTCTACTTCGTGACCCCTTTCGCGAACCCTGACCCACCCCAAACCCCTTCCCGGAACGGCTGTGCACAAAGATCCGTCAAGGCCGAGTTTGGTTAGTGATGCGGACAGGTGTGGAGCCAGAAGGCTGATTTCCATTGCAACCCAATCCGTTTGGGATTCAGATTGTTTCTTCAGCTATTGTTTCTTTTCCCTCTGTGGCACTAGCCAGCTTTTCTGCAAGGTTGAGGGCTTTGTTTCAGATTTTTAAACGGTTAAATATGAGGGAAATCGACAGCTTTAACTGATCAATTAAGCACTGAGTAAGAGCAAAAGCCAACAAGACCCTGTGCCTCTCTAGGGCCAGGATTGCAGGAAAACCAGTCTATTGATGATGTCACCAAAGTCCTGTCAGAAATTGGGAACATGAGCAATCCTTCAGTTAAAAAAAACCCTTTCAGATGTAGGATCACCAATATGCCCCATATATAGGCTGGTTATTAGAACAGAAAATAGCTTTGTCAATTATGTTTATTGAATGCTTGTGTATACATTACATTACATTACATTACAGGCATTTGGCAGACGCTCTTATCCAGAGCGACGTACAACAAAGTGTATAACCATAACCAGGAACAAGTATGACGAAACCCCTAGAGTGAAGACATTCTTCTATATTTTCCCCACTTTGCTTCGTTGCCTTGACTTTGAGATCCTTCTGTGGGTATACCAATTAGGCATTTTTATGGAGGATGGCTCGTGACAAAGTCAAGTTCTCCGCAACTTCTTAGCTATATGCTAACCAGCTGGCGTCGACTCAAGACTCATTGAACTCTCCCCAGACCTTGTCTGTCTACCAAAGACAACACCCGTGAAAAACGCTCATCGTAAATATTACCTTGATTTAACAGCAACATCTAAAATGAGCTAAACTAATCTCTTCTCAACGAATCACTGGCAAGTCATACAGGCGGGAGTGAGACAGATCATTTTATTTCTCCCCGATTTTTCCATTACTTTTTGGTACCTCACTGGCTCACTTCCTCCCACAGACAAACTGTTCTCAAGAGTGGTAAAAGTAAAACGGCGACGTTCACAGTGCCCAGATCTTATTCCGGCTGAGATTCAAGCCGTAAGCGCTTTAAAATCGCACTGTGTTGGCGGCACGTTCATCGGGGATATGAGGTTTGCACCAGTGTTTGCTTTAGCGTGTTAGCATAATCTAAAGATACATCTGGATCCCTTCCCAGTAGGCGGTGGTGGGAACGAGGGGGTGGGGAAGCCTCGCAGGTGTTCGCTTTTTTCGCTTGTCGTCCAAAATCACATCCCCTGACAGGGCCACCCCCGGGGAACCCAGTCTGTGGGCGACCGCGGCGACACAGAGCAGAACCGCGGCCAGATTTCCCGTTCGTTTCCATGGCGCAGCCCCCCCCCCCCCCGCAGACCTAACGGTTCAGGACGCACTCATACGGAAACATTTTCTCTATTGGCTAATTGCTGGAAGCTAAGGGGTTTTAATAGCTTCTCGAGTGAGGGAGGAAACGATACGATGCCAGAGACTGTGCTCTGTATTCCTATTTGGTAACACGTTTGCTTTTACCAGCGAAGTGGTATGTTACGTTTGAATGTCCTGTAGTCTATTATTGTCATGAGTCAGCAGCATCGACGTGACATATATCTTCCCCCCATGGAGAACATGTCTTTTTTCCCAAAACACAAATTGCATTTGGTAGCCTAGTGTAGCATAATGGTTAGGAAACTGGGCTTGTGCCCCAGAGGTTGCGGTTTAATTCCCAGCTGGGGTGCTGCCCTTGTGCCCTTCAGCAAAGTAATTAACCTGAATTGCCTCGGTAAATATCCAGCTTTAGGGATTGTGTGTCAAAAGGTAATCTGTGCAAGTTGCTCTGGATGAGAGTATCTACTGAATGCTCAAGTTACAACTGCAATTCTCTGAACTCTTAGCAGCAGAAGTAGTCGGGGGAGGGGGAAGCAGTAGGGGAAAGAAGCTCTTCCTGATGTGCACTTTGATGATGATGTATAGCGAATGCATCGTTTTTTTTTTTGGGAGGGGGGGGGTTGGGTAATCACCCTGCCAATATCATTGTCTAGCACCTGGGTGAGGTTGAACCAAGACTCCCCTTTTGTACCAATGAGATATGCGTTGGTGTAGAGGCTAAGAGTTGTTTATCAAATCTGGTGGAAGATTGGATGACTAAGAGTCAGGCCGTCCGGGAGCTTTGTCGGAAAACTTGGAACAAGTTCCCGGGAATCGCTAGGAGCAAGTTTCCAACAAGGCCGACGGGTTATGAATGGTACAGTTAGGCGGAGCTCTGCTTTAGATGATTCATTTCAACGCTTCAAATCAGACTTCAAAGCTCAGTGTGAATCAATTATATCCACCATGACGGCAGACATGTCTGTCAGTACCATCTAACATTTTCAGACCCGGCCTTGCTATACACTCTCAGAAAAACAAAAAGGGTTCCAATAGGTTCCTCTGTTTCTCCATAGAGGAACCCTGTTGAGTTCACGGGTTCTTTCTCGCTAAACCCCACACATCTTAAAGAGAAGGCGATTGGGTGTTATCTACTGATGTCCATAGCTTTCCTATTGTTTTGACAAATCATAAATTCCCAGAGTCGTACGGACCTTCAGGAACTGTTTTAGGAGTACAAGATTGAAGATTGAAACATTAAGCTGAACTGCCAAACTAAAAAATATTTACTTCAATAGAAGGCGGAATGGTCAACAAACAGACTTATCAAAGATCCCAAACGTTCACAGCTGGGGAATTTTTAAAAAAAAGTTCATGATGTCATCGAGAAAAACAAAAGAGCAGAATTTCACCCACAAGAGAGCCCTTTGTGAAATGTACAGACATGTGTTTCCCTGGGCAAAACTATAAAAAAACACACAACGCCATGGCTGTTCTTGCCATTTGTTCGTGACAAATTTGCTGTCCTTGGGACAGGGTTATCAGTGTGGAGAAAATGAGTGTTGTCCATCGGTCAACATACTGCAGCTAATGTGGATTTTCCGCTTTTGGGCAGGGATAAATGTCTTATAGATGTGAAGCACCTCATGGACCTGGCCTGTAACTCACTCACTCACTCACTCAATCACTCACTCACTCACCCATTCTATCGCTCACTCATTTGCTCACTTATTCACTCACTCACTGGCTCACTCAATCACTCACTCATTCACTCACTCTTTTGCTCATTCACTCGCTTACTCACTCACTCATTCACTCACTCATTCAATCGCTCACTCATTTTCTCACTTACTCACTCACTCGGTCACTCACTCACTTATTCACTCACTCACTCATCGACTCACTCATTTGCTCATTCACTCACTCACTCATTCACTCATTCACTCGTTCACTCACTCACTCATTCAGTCGCTCACTAATTTTCTCACTTGCTCACTCACTCGGTCACTCACTCACTCATTCACTCACTGTTTTGTTTACTCACTCACTCATTCGCTCATTCACTCATTCACTCACTCACTCATTCACTCACTTTTGCTCACTCACTCACTCACTCACTCACTCTTTTCCTCACTCACTCACTCACTCACGCACATTTAGGAAGCTGAAGAGCCTCCACAAGGGGGAGCTATTAGTAATCATGGTGCTTTATATCAACGAAGCTGTGCCCCAGCTTCTTTCTTGTTTTCTGTACCAACTACAGGCTACTGAGGACTGCGGCCTCCTGTTAAGTTACAGTTAAGCGGCGTCTTATAAGAAAATTGATGCCAGAGTGGTCTTTTGAAATGCGGTCAGTGAGTTTTCACGCTCGTAACTGTGTCCGTCCACCCAGCCACAGATATCAACGAAAGTCCAGCAAGAGCTTTCTGGAAGTTTCTAGATTACCTTGCGCTGTTTCTGTGACATAGCTGGGCGGAGTCAGATGGGTGGAGTGTCAGGGGCGGGTGGAAAACACCGGATGATGTCGGACCGCAGAGAGGGGCTCTGCGAGCACCGATGGGAACGGTTAAACCGAGCCAAACGTTCCGAACGCAGGGCCTCCTTGGAAACCCGCCAACATTCCATGTAAATGTGTTTGCGGTAAACAGGCGGGCTCAGCATATTTCCGGAGCTGTTACAGGACTGGGAGGGGGACAAAGAGTCCCGTGTGGCAATGCCTCCTCAAAGAGCTTCCCAGAGAAAGAGAAAGAAAGACGGGGGAGGAGGGGGAGAGGAGAGAGTTAGAGTGAGAGAGAGAGAAAGGGGGCAGAGAGAATGATGGACTGCAGGGGTTAAGATGACTCTAAACCCAAAAGATAAGCAATGATAACAAAAATTACAATGAGCAATGAGAAATGCATTAGGCTGAAGAAGAACAGAAACAGGCTGTTCATCAGAACGCCCGGCTGCCTTCTGTTTGTGTGTGTTTGCGTGTGTGTGTGTATGTTGTTGTGCACACCTGGATTGCAACTCCACTCTATGTGTTTTTGTTTTGTGTTATGTTTTGTGCCACACCTATCCCCCAGCAGTGTAGTGTGTGTGTGCATTGTGTGTTGCATGGGCTTGCATGTGGTGTGTGCTGTGTAGTGTGCGATGGTGTGCGTGGTGTGTGTGTGAATGTGTGTGTATGTTGACCCTGTTAGCCTCTGTCGCCGTGTGTGTGTGTATTTTTGTTGGTGTGTGTCATGTGTCGGTGTGTTGTGTGTGTATTTGTGGGTGTGTGTGTGGTGGTATTTGTATCTTTACAGTGCACCCAGGCTTGGCGACTGAGAAAAAAAAAACATCACTGATACGCGTCTTTGCATTCCAAAAGGTGCTTTCTTTCTGGGTACTGTTAACATTTCTACACAGCTACTCTGTGTCTAACTGGGGATTTTGAGTTCACTCTTCAGAAGCAATACACATTCAAAAATGAGATCCGTGGAAAGGTGTGTATATACATTGTACACAATGAATGTGTGTGGCCATTTTAAGTACTCCTTTTGTGTATGTCTCTATTTGAGTGGTGGGAAAACAGGGCCCGTAAGGGCCACAGATCAGAACCAGAACTATTTTCAGAAAAAAACGCGGAGTGGACAGGATGCGTTTCAAACGTGGGAAGGAAGTTCTCACAACCTCAGGATGTTACAATCACCACATGCATTATTGTGACTCAACAAGCCATCGCAAACGATGTCATAAGCGGGGGCAGTTTACCGCTGTTCCAAGTCTCACAATCGGAAGACGATGTCACAATCCTCACACATTCTACACAATCAAAATTACAACATCATAATGTCTGATGTGCCGGGATTCTGTATTCAATTGCACACAGCTGTCGAACACTTGTGCTTGCATTGAATTCCTCTGGCAAAGTACCCAGCTTAACAAACAGACGGCGTGAAAGAACAAAGCCATGTATTCATTTGTGCAAGTTAAAGAATAATGTCTTCCTGCTCGAGGAGGCTGTGAAGAGAAAGCTTATGGCATACACGTCAGACAGCTTGACGTCCCTTCTTCTGCTGATGTAGTAGAGAGTAGTTTTAAAATTCTGAGTATTTTAGGCATTTTGTGACATTAAAGAATGATGAAGTTTAAGGGAGCAAAATTCATATTTTCTGTGCTGTGGAAAATAAGCAGTCAGGGCGGGGGGGGGGGGGTTCCATAGCAACCAGAGGGAGCCTAGCCCATGTCTTACATAGGTAAGACTGAAGCCTGTACAACTCTAGACAGGAGAGGCCCCAACCGTGACTCAGCAAAAAAGGAGGGCTCAACTTAACTCAGTAAAATAAGACTGCAAAGGTTATAAACATGTATTTGATCTGCGCCAGGAGAGTGCTAAATATTGTGAGCATTTTTTTGACATATATTAGAAAAGTTGCTATACATTTTGATGTGTGTATTTTTGACACGTGTAAGGAGAGTTGCTATTGTAAACATGTTGTTTTTAACTTGTATTAGAAGACTGTTAAGTGAGTGATACCTTTTTGTGACGCAAATTAATGTACAAGTTGACACATGACGTGACATAGACAGATAAGGAGAGTATAAAAACTGGCGCTGTGGATTACTCAGTGCCGTGTGTGTGGATTGGAGGCAGCCAATCAATTGCAGAACACGACCCTAGCGATGGGTGGACTTAGAAGCCTTAGGTAGCTAGTCTTAAAGCAAACGCCAAGCTAAAGGTAGCCATCTGAGGCGAGTCCAGGTAGCCAGCCCCGACGCATGCAAAGAAAATCAGTGCCAGCTGGACATTTTATCAAGGCAACCTTCAGAGACAGGGGCCCGTGGGGTAGGACCGATCATCTTACTTTTAGACTTTGCCTGTAAAACCGCCTCTCGAATAGCTATTCAAGTGGGTAGCTCCCCTGAGAGGACATCAACTCTGAAAGACTGAAACAACAAAGTCTAATGCCTTATTAATAAGTATTTACTAGATTTATGCTATAGAGTTAAGGTGTGTGTGTGTGTTAATAATATTAATAATATATACAGATATATATCTAGAGTTAAACTTTGTGTGTATTGTAACTGTTTACTTAGAAGCATAAGCCCGACTATTGTCGTGTTAAGATTAACTAATAAAATAGCTTAATAAAGTGTGAAGTGTGAGCAATTAAAGTTACTCTCTTGGTGTTTAATTACTCTCAAACCTCACCACTATAATCTAAAAGAACCTTTATACTGAAGTGCTGTGTATACATTGGATTACAATAACATCAAATTAAACTAACAAAAATCGTAATAGCAATAATGTGGTAGTAAATTGCAATATCCGTCATTATACGCCTTGTCGGTGTAAAATTGCAATATTCGTCATTATTTTTATTGCCGGTGCATATCCGTCATTATCAGCATTTTCGGTATAAAACAGCTGAGTGCCTCAATGGGCACACACTGGCAGAAGTGGTATACAACAGAAATAAAGAGTAACATAAATTTAGATGCGACTATGAGCGTAAACTCATACCCTCTAATGGATACTCTCTAATCAGTAGGAAAATTATTTAAGCACGTTCTCATTCACTTTTTTATAAAAACAACATCTGGACTGCAATGAAGCCTGAAAGACTTGTGCTGTTTGTTGTTGCTGTTAGTATGCTTTCCAAGATTTGGCGCCATTCTCTGGAGACTAACCTCCCGTGAGAACTTTATCCTGAATTAAACACCCTAGCTTGACATGCAAAGTCTTAATTGTGCTGACACTCACACAAAAATATCACAGTGATTCACAGTGTAGATACTGTGAGAATGTATACACTGACCCCACATTAACAGTGGAGGACATGAAACAGTGACAGCATGTATACACTGAGATTATTCTGAGCGACCGGTAATGGCCATATTACAGACAGCCAACTCCGCAAACGTGTGCTGTGACATCATCCTTTGTCTGCGAGACACGCAACAGCGGTGAACTGCACTAATTATGACATCACACTTGGCTGTGGCTCCAAGGTGATCAAAGAGCTACTGGTGGACTGCAGAAATGGAAAAAATAGCGCCGGATCTGTGAGTACAGAAAAACAAAGTACAGAAAAACAGATCCCCCGGTCAGGACGCAGATGCCGTGAGAGAACACAAGGGTCTAGAAAAAAAAAAAAAAAAGGCTATCTTGGCTATCGAAAAAGAAAGAAGCAAACTTCTCTGTTTTCAGCGTCTGTCTTCCTCAGCCTTTAGTTTCATTACTCAGCTTAGTCTCTTGGCACAGGGGATGTGTGTGTGTGTTTCGGGAAGGGGGGGGGGGGGGGGGTTGGGACAAAACTGGAAGAGCCTCCCCCCCACCCCCTTTATATCCCACGGGGCAATGTGCCACAGCCGGGTCTGCCTTGGACTCCTCATGGGCCCTGACCCCACCGCCAACCCTCCCCAGGGGTCCTCGCTTTTGGGGAGTTACTCACACAGGTCACACTGCTCCCCACCCCCCACTCCCAACTCCCACTCACTGGTCTGGATTCACACCCCCCCCCCCCAAACTCATTGACCCCTCATCCCCAGGTCTGAAATCTGCTTCAGATCAAAACTGAAGCAGTGAGAGAAAAGGAGGGAAAAAAACAAGTCACTGCGTAAAGATGTAAAGACCTCCACTAACGCCATTTTCGTTGTGGCTGATTACTTCCTGATCTGAGCTTTCAGGCACGAAAAGGGGCTTGTTTTTGGAATGCAACCCTCTTTGGCCGACCCGCCCAAATGACTGGGGGGTGTGGTGCTCTGCGCCCGACCCCCCACCCCCTTCTGCTAGTCGAAATGTCAGAGATGTCGAAAATGCCCCCCACCCCCATATGTCGCTCTTGGGGGCCTGGGTCTCCAAATTTCTCCCCCCCCCCCCCCCCCGTGATAGGACTCTCTTCCTTGTTATGGCCACATGCCACCTCATTAGGACGCTCTGCTTTTAGGGCCCCTTTCCCATGGCAACCGTTACCTCGGGTGACAAAGCGCTGATTAATTACTTTGAAGCTCCTACTATACAAGGCCACCCTCTGCCCCCTCCTGTGCCCCAGAGGAGGGTGTGAGTAAAAGACTCCCTGTCTGTTGGGGCGACAACCAGTGGGCCCCCAAACATTGAGACACATGAGGCTTAAGTCACATGACCAATGCCCTCCCCCTGCCATATCCACTGTAATCCCCCCCCCCCCCCAAAAAAAAAACTTACAATCATAAAAAGCTGATCATGGCTCATCAAACAGGGAAAAACTGGAAACATTCTGCAGATTGCAAAATTTAAATACCCAACCCTATACATTCTGAATGCTAGTCGCAGTAACTGAAGTGAGTGTAGCTCAGCTCACTCTACCCTTAACTTACCCTAGTTAAGCACAGCGAGGGGCAATAAAGCAAAGGCCATGTAACAGGTTACCATGACAGCACTCGACACAATCCTCAAATTCAAAAATAACAGTGCTGCCTTTGCCTGAATCCCACTGGCGGAATTCAGGCAAATATCAAACACATTACACAACCACACAACCACACATCAGTTTCAGTCCTTACTCTTTTTTTAACCCCTGCATCAGCGAGCATTGAGGGTTTCCGTGCTCAGTGCTGTCCACAAACCTCAGCTGCGATTCCTCAGTGGAGCACCACGGGTCCCGCATTGAGTGGATGGAATTTGCGTGACTCTCCAGGGGATGCCACGGTCGAGTCTGGCCGCTAACAGCCATTGAGGTGGAACCGTGTTACGCCCTCAGGAGTGCCAGGTCGGATTATTTACCTGCCATCTGTAGAGCTGGAACCAGGCTGGCTCATTATAGCCTTTTCCCACTGTAGAGCTGGAACCAGGCTGACTCATTATAGCCCTTTCCCACTGTAGAGCTGAACCAGGCTTGCTCATTATAGCCCTTTCCCACTGTAGAGCTGAACCAGGCTGACTCATTAAAGCCCTTTGCCACTGTAGAGCTAGAACCAGGCTGACTCATTATACTTCTTTCCCACTGTAGAGCTGGAACCAGGCTGGCTCATTATAGCCCTTTCTGACTGTAGAGCTAGAACCAGGCTGGCTCATTAATAGCCCTTTCCACTGTAGAGCTGAAACCCAGGCTGGCTCTTACTCCTTCCTGTAGGTGGACCAGGTGCTTGCCCACTGTAAGGACCAGTGCCATTCCTTCCTCGACAACTGGAACAGCTGGCTCTACCTTTCCGAGGGAACAGGCTGGCTTACCTCAGTAGCGACAGGTCATCCCTCCATGTAAGCTGGAACAAGGACCATTTGTCCTGTAGCTGGAACGGATATCACCCTCACGAGGAACCAGCCTGGTCATAAGCCTTTCCTGACTGGCCGTGTATACTCCATGTAGAGCTGACCGCGTCATAACCTCACTGTACAGTGACCGGGATTTATACCCCTTCCCGTAGTACAGGGTTCCCGAGTGGCTGACCAGCGGCCTTACCTCTGTGACTGACAGGCGCCATAAACCTTTCCTGAATGGACCGGTGCTATAACCTTCTCTGTGCTGAACGTGTCTCATATGTCGCTGTAGGCTGGACAGGCTGCATTAAGCTTCTGAGCGAACCAGGTGGCTTTTTGCCCCTGACTGTAGAGCTGGAACCAGGCTGGCTCATTAAAGCCCTTTCCTACTGTAGAGCTAGAACCAGGCTGGCTCACTTAGTTCAGATTCTGGCAGTTTTCTTTCTTTGTTTTTGTTTTGGACATCGTGACCAGCACCAGCTGGGCTCGCTCGCTTTACTGTTGCTGGAGTGTGTGAGTGAGCTGTAGGCGGAATCAGCAAGCTGATATTACACTAAAGAGCTAAAGAGCTCATAAATACAGAAAGACAAGAGATAAGAGAAAACAGCTGCAGTTAGCTGGGAAAATAAACTGAAAGTCATTTGGTTTCTCTGAGTACTGAGTCCTGACTCACTGGCAGGTCGCGAGTGGGACTGAGATGGTTTTTGGTGTTGTTAGGTCACTTCCCATGACACAGGCATTCACATGCATGATCAAATTACTAAACTGCCACAGTTACGTGTGTGTAAGTACTTAAGGGAATACTTGCAGGTGTCTTGACATATAGCTAAAGTATTGCATATTACACTTTTAAAATATGTTTAAAGAAGATTTCAGGTCACAAAATAAGGAATTCTCACCTAAATTGCTCGCTTTGTGTGGGTTCAGGCCTGTTTTTTCTTTTCTGCCCAATTTTCTTTTGCATTCTCACTGTAAAGCGCCTTTGTGACAGTGTCTCTGTAAAAAAGTGCTATGCAAATAAAGTTGTATTTGAATTGAATTGAATTTGCTGATGAATGAATGAGGAAGGGGGTGCAGGCTGCTTAGCAACAGACGTGGGTCAACTACGTATTATGCTTATCAAATAGCACTGAGATGCAAAGCATACAAAGAGTTGAATGGCTTACATGAGAAACAAATACACGTAGATGGATGTTTTTTACAGTGCACAGCAGCTCACCTGCGACACCTCTGTTGCAGCTATCATGGTTTTGGGGCAGTGGGAGGGATGTTAACATCGCATCACTATCTGTGAAGTGTGAATTTAGCACCTCACATGGGACAGCTCTGCCCACACGTACTGGAAAGCTTTCTGCTATGTGTTAAAATGCAAACACACACACACACACACACACAAACATACATGCGCATGCACACGCGCATGCACACACACAAACATACATGCGCATGCACACACAGGCACACGCACACACACACACACACACAAACATACACGTGCACGCACACACAGGCACACGCACACACATGCACACACACGCACATACACACACACACACACACAGGCAAACACACGCACAGGCACATACACTTTTTTCTGTTGTTAAACTCCCATAACACCCCTCGTCCTCTGTCCCTCACCCATGTACAAAGTCGGCAAAAACACCACCCTCCTCCTCCCGCTCCTGACAACAAGAGACAGCAATAAGGAGGAGCTTCATTAATCAGTCCCCACACCTGGGAAGGTGTGGAATTAAAGGAGAAAGGCGTGAGGGGAGGGGTCCTACCTCACCAGAACAGGGCACACCTGGGAGACCTCTCTCACTGCAGCTGAGTGGGCAGGCCACAGAGGGGAGGGGTGTGTCTGAACAGAGGAGGCCCTGCCCCCTGGTTACCACCTACTCCCCCCAAAGCCCCTCCCCCTGCCTCCCAGCTCAACCCCTCTCCACTCCTCGAACACAAGCTCGCAAGTCTGCACTCGCCTTCCAGACAGGAGGCTGAGCACTTCCTCCCTCTTCCTCTGTCTCTCCCTCTCTCTCTCTCTCTCTCTCCCTCCTTCTCTCCTTCCTTCCTTTCTCCAGAATCATGCATTGGCTTCTAGGCCACCTGCTCCCCCTCTGCCTGATGGGAACTCTGCTGCTGTACACGAGTACTGGTGAGTACCAACTGCCCTCTCTCTTTCTCTCTTTCGTAAATCTCTCTCTGTCTCTCTCTCACACAGACTCTCACACTCTCCCTTTCAATTTCAGTTCAATAATGCTTTGTTGGCATGACTGTATATTAACAATATTGCCAAAGCAATGATCAATGAAACAATTAGTGATGGCACATGACATATAATTAATACAGAGGAATAAAATAAAAAAATTAATAATATAATAAGAAAAATAATAAGTAATCAAAGCTAACCTACAGACAACTTACAAATTGAATGACGGACACTAATTAGGATAGTAATAAGACAAAAACTACTAACAATACAAATAGAGAGATGGTGCCTCTCACTCTCTCTCTCTCTATATATATATATATCTCCCTCTCTCTCTCACTCACACTCACACACACACTCTCTCTCTCTAACACACACACACACACACTTTGTCTCTCTCTCACTCTCACACACACACACACACACTCTCTCTCTCACTCACACTCACTCTCTCACACTCACACACTCTATCTCTCTCTCACTCACACACACATTCCTTCTCTCTCTCACTCACTCACACACACTCTCTCTCACCCACACTCACACACACACACACACACTCTCTCTCTCACTCACACTCACCCTCTCTCTCTCACACTCTCTCTCTCTCTCTCAGTGAAACAGGTCACTCTCCTGTGGGAACAGTACAAGATGCTAACTGGGTCAGAACTCGCTGTTGGGCTTCAGATAGGTTCTGAGATAAGATGTGAAAAAAAAACAGAAAATAGTTTGCAGTATCCAGAGGTGGAAAGTCCAGGGGTCAGAAAAGAAAAGTCCTTCCATGTGTTTCTTCCACCCGTGAGCTCAGCCCAGCTGACTTCACTAATGACTTCTACCTCCTCACAGAAAGATTGTGCAAATTAGCAAATCCACGTGGTTGAAACAAAATACTGGAGAGGACTTTTACTTTCTGAACCGGGGTTTTCCAACTCTGGCAGCAGATATCGATTTGCTTTTCCACAGGCACGAGGACAAATCATGAAACTGCTGCAGTTACATGGACATAAGGACTTAAGGCTGTACTTGTATTGACATATAGTATATTTTTAAAACAAATTTCATAAGAGAGAAGTAGGGTCACGGAAAATGTGTATGCTCATGAAGTGAGGGGGTCTCTCCACAAAAGGGGGGGTGACCCAAAAAAGTGTAAGTCTGTTGCATTAGACCAGCGTGAGATCGGTGGAAATAGCTGTCTTTGCAATTTCTTTGGATATTTTGAAATTTAAGCGATGGATCTTGACATTACATTGAAATAGATTATCTTGAAATTGCATTTGACATGTTAAAACATTATTGCTATCATTACTGTTGTTTAAAAAAATATCTATACTAGATGCACGACAAGCACACACATGACATATGAGGCTTTTTACTGAGCGTGGGTAACAGACTGACGTGTGGAGGCGATGGTTTTCTCAGGGTACGGTGCTGAAATGTTGCGGTTGCCCTTGGACCTCAAAAACATCTGTTTTCAGTTGATGTGGTGTTTTAAGAGAGAGCTCAGCGAGAGCATTTTGACTCAGAGAGAGTGGGAGAAAACACGCTTTCTCCAAAATTCCCTCGCTCACGAAGAGAAGTTTCAGGTTTGTCCCCTCTGGTCAGAGGTGAGACACACAGGCTTTTCCCAGTATGCACTGGGAACTGGAAGGCTCAATTCTGACTAACTGTTCGTGTGGTTTTTTTTTTTTTAAATCACTGACTCAGTCGTGCTTCTTTGTGAGCAAAAGTACAGTGGGATTTTTTTCTTCATTAAAATAAAGTGATTTGAAAGAATTCAGGGCAGAATGTGTGGGACAGTCTGTCGGGTGAACAACTGTCAAACCGCACACAGGCCCCCTCCGTGTGGGTGGGAGTCTGATCCCCTGCCATGTCTCCCCTATGGACTTTGATCCCTTCTCTATCTGTTACCCTCTGTGCTGCCTCCCTGTCTGAATAAAGCAAAAAAAACCCAAAAAAAACATGAAAGGGTGGTGGACTGTCTGCTCTCCCTTTTAAAAAAGAAAAGACCACAGTTGTTGTGGGGAATATCAGTGATGCCATTCAACCTCTACTCCTCTACTTCCTTCACTGGTACGAAACCTTCTAAAACACTGTCCAAAGTTTTTTTCTTTCTTTTTCTTTTTTTTGGCAGTGTTTATTCATTCTGCGGCCCTTCGGAAGCAGCTTTCTCTTCTGGCCATGTGATCTTTTTCTTTGTTCATCTTCAACTTGGTGGCGCTTTGGGCTTTTCGCTTTTGAGGAGACATTTCGTTTTGATCACATCACTGGGGGGGGGACGGGGGACGGCATGTGGGGGCGGATAGTTCCTCAGCCTATGGCTCTGTTTTAAACACTGCTTGATTGATAAGCATCACAATGCAATGGGTTTGGACGTAACCATAACAAGAGACAATCCTGAGATCTACGGAGTGCTGGGGTGATAAATCATATTTATATTAACTCTGTTTTATCCTGAGTGTTAGGATGGTTTCAATATGCCGGGAGCTTTCATGTTACATTAGAGGAGGTCTACAGGCGAGTCCAAATCTGTAAATACGTTTTTTAACGTAGCACACAAGACTGGTTACTGCAAAGCATGGGAAATCTGCTCATTTTTTTCGGCATCATGTTTCATGTTAAAACAAAGCTGATTGCAAATCGCAGAAGAAATAAAATGTATTTTTGAGTGAGCTACCCAAACCCCAGTAAATGCTTGCATTGTGGACAGAATCCTGTCTTCAGTTTGTCAGATCTCATAAGAAATGGTTTGTTTTTGAGTCAGTTTACCAAACCCTGGTAAAACTTCATGCGTTGTGCCATAGGGAGAATACTGTCTTCAGCTTGTGAAGCAAACTTATCAGCATATCAAAAGCTCTGCATTTGCAACTGCACAGACAGAGTCATTGCGCATGATGTGTTGCAAAGGGATGGGAAAACATTCCCACCATCTTTCTGAGGGGCACATACCGGACAGACAATGGTGTCAACTACATGCTCTGAATCCAGGGACAGAAGCGGGCTGTTGTCACTGACCGCAGTCATCTGCTTCCAAAAGCTATTTGTCAAAGGGGGAGAGGCGGTTGCTCAGGGGGCGTGTCCGATAGTTTCTATGATGACATAACCAGCAAGACCTTACCAGCAGATGGTCTTTAAGACAACCGCGATGGACGGAACTTAGAAGCACGTGTGGTTGTTTATTGTCCCCTCAAGTGACCAAGTGGAAAAATCTGAACCAACTGTCAAGAGGCGGCAGCAAGACCACAAGTGCTTGTGATTTCTTCGCACTTCATATACAGGGGAAACGCAGAAACCACGTTCGATCACGTATGCTACTCATAGCACCACAAATTTGACGCAGTTAAAGCAGATACATTCTCTGCAAGATTTTTAACGGCACCGTTCTCCCCTCCGGCGTCCAGGAGCAAGGCATGCGTAATAAAACAAGAACGACAAAAGCCATGCGCGTGGACGTCGTGTTTAGCACCCTCATTACAAAGGACTATTATTTTACTTCTTTGTTCATTTGACCGAACAGGCCGGTTGTCGTGGTGCTTCATGCGCCACATAGCTCTTATGGTTAAATCTTTCATCCGAGACTCCGTAGTGTTAACAAATCTTCGTTCGCCGCAGGAACTGTACCCGACTAGAACATTTGAGAACTCAGTGCGTTTCGCCAGGAACTGGTCAAATTATCCGGCTATTTTCCCAAAAGTTCCTGTCGGCGTAGTACTTTCCAAGTACGACCTTGGTGGGTCGCAGTGTGAAATTTGATTAGTCGACTACTTGCAGTGTTTATTTCACGCCATTTTAAAATCAGTGCAACCGATTATTCATAATAACAATCAATGTATGTAATGCGCAGTACTCTTGTTTTAGCTGCCAGTTGAATTGTAAGTGCCTTCTGTTCTTTTCTTGCTTATATCGTTTATAAATGCAGCATGTGCTGGACAGCATATTACTGACAAAACATTAAGTTAATTCGGTTGCGATATTTCTTCCTGATTTCTTTGTTAGCCCGTTGTATTGACTCAAACGTTTGTACATTATGTAGCTCGAGTCGAGTTTCGTTTCTAGTCATTTGCGATACTATATGATGTGGAAGTAATCAATTCAACAGCAAATGTTACAACGTGTCATTTCGTGTTGTTTCAGTTATTGGATGGAAGCATCTGTCGCCTTGGATGTCAAGACATGAAAGTGAATGTTGCATAAACATAAATTGTTTAGGATAATAAACAGTACAATTGACTGGTGTATAACCATTGTGATAACGGTCAGTTCACTACCAATGACAGTTTGCTTGACAACGTAAAATAGGCCCAAGTGCGGAGAATATTTCAGGTGGTAAATCGATAAAATCATAACAAAGTACATAAATCATTGTTGGTACGTTGTATAAGTGATAACCTCGCTGTCTTGGTAATTAGAAAATAAGCCGATCTCTGTGGTCACGGTTCAAGATGAATCTGTGACCTAAGTGCTGGGAGCTCATTCATATTTACACTCAGGCCTTCAGAAGTCACCGTTCTCCCGCATGACTTATACGTGAGTGCGTACAGCAAGGACAGCGCCAGACCTACAGAATTATTCATTTTCGATTTAAATTTATAAAATGTAGTCCTGGGTAAGGAAAAAACAAAAAACTCAACGGAAACTTCAAGTTGATTCGAAAGAGAGAGAGAGAGAGAGAGAGAGAGAGGGGGAGGGAAAGAGAAAGAGAGACAGACATTTGATGTTCCTTTATTGAAACACAAAAACTTTCCACAATTACCTTAAAACCTACTCCAGCCACCCATTTACAAAACCAAATATCTCACCCCCCAATAAAGGAAAGAAAACAAAAGAGAGACAGACAAAAGGAAGAGGGGGAGTGGAGGAGGTTTATTTTTTATTGGCTGTTAGTCTCGCTCTCTCCTTTCCTGAATGAGAGCCTTGGATCGCACTGCTGTGAGACGTGAGTCTCCAGCTGTCTACCAGGAAGTGACCCGATGGGGTCATATGACTCGCCGAAGCCTCCCCTGCAGCCATGTATGAGTGGTGGGGGGAGGGGAGGTTTTAGGAAGGGGGTGGGGGGTGAGGGCTGACCCCACTGGGGATCACAGTTGAGTCTGTATGAGCTCTATTTTTCGCAGGGTGTGCCAGAGAACGAGCATTCTTTGTTATGTGGGTGTGAACTGTGTGGGGCGAAACTTGGCGGACGGACGCTGGCCAGTGGCGGCATTAGGAGCGTGCATCGCTCCCGGCGCAGTTCAGAGCTCTGTCAGCGCGACGCTTAACGAGAACCAGCCCCCCCGAGAGCCTCGGCTCTGAAGCTGAAGCGCTCCCAGTTCTATTCAGCTAACCGTTAAACTCCCCCCCCCCTTTCCAGCTTATGCTATGGTACCAGAGTGGATTGTATTTGTTGATTTGAGCCTCATACGTGTAACACGTGCAAAATGCGTCGCTCCCAATGTGAAACAGCATTGCACAACGTAACACAAAAACAGTGCAGTGCTGACAACTGGATGATTTGTTCGTTTTACATGATTCATTTGTTTTAAATGATTTGTTCAGTTTAAATGATTCGTTTTGTAAAACTCAGCTGCACTACATTACAGGCATTTAGTAGATGCTCTTATCCAGAGTGACTTACACAACTTTTTTTTTTTTTTTACATAGCATTTACATAGTATCCATTTATACAGCTGGATATATACTGAAGCTATACAGGTTAAGTACCTTGCTCAAGGGTCCAACGGCAGTGTCCGGGGAATCAAACCTGAGACCTTTAGGTAACAAGACCAACACCCATTACACTACACTGCCGTTTCCAAAATGACAGCTGGCATTTGCCAGACCCAGTGGATCACTAAAAGCAGTAGAAACCACATCTGGGGACTTTGCTTCTGACGAGAGCTGAACACTCAGGGGCCCTGCATAGGGTGCGGGGGTGGCCAAAACCCCTCCACAAAAGCGGGGGGGGGAATAATGTGCTCATAAAAAGGTTGAAGGGTATACAATCTCCCCTGTAGCCCCATCCACACCCATATATTATTTTCACCTTGGATCATCTGAGAACTCTTTTGCAGTGGTGACCAGGGGTATCTGTGTGGGTGGGGCATGGAAGGGACTAGACAGCCAATCAGATGCAGGGGCCAGTCCTACAGAACCAGTTTTTTTAATCAGAATTTGACCAGCACACCAGGGCTAACAACCCTAATCTCTTGAAAAGTGCTGTGGGATTCCCAGGAGGTCTCCCATCCAAGCACTAAGCAAGCCCACGTCTACTTAACTTCAGGTGTCAGATTACAGTAAAAGGGCAGCTATTACAAATGTGTGACATCACTATATGTGATAATGACAAAAAAAGTTTGCTAATCACCTGATCTCCTTGGCAAGCATCTTGGCTCTAAAATGGATTGATGTGGCCTGTTGCCTGTAAACTGAATTGAAACAGATCAGAGGGGTTTTTTGTTGGTTGTGACAAGTACCTGGGGCATTGGTTAACACAACCACTGACAATTCCATTGGCGAGGCAATAGCAGGTTTCTTCGAGGCAGGACCAGACATCACATAGAAGGCGAGTTTAGCCATGACTGCAGTGCTTGTTCTAACTGTGACATATCTGTTCAGCTCAGGAGGACTATGACACTGACGATTATTACGTCACTGAAATGCCTGAATACAACGCCACCTTCTACTACTACTTTTTCAGTAAGTTTGGGAGTGGAACATTTTTCATAATACATACATATTCAATAATAGAGATGTTATAGTAAGGACTACTTTGAAAAAGAGACTTCTATCTAAATGGGACACACCTTCATAAGTAAAGGATGAAAAATGAAATCAAAACAAAATAAAAAGTATGAACAAAGTTTGGCACTGAAAAAACTCAACACTGTAAAATGTCCAGTATGAATTCAACTCTATCAGAGTACATATTTAGACCATATGGTTGAGGCCAAAATTTTACATACACCTAGGCTAAAGATTTTCACAACACACATTTCCTGTTACCATTTCGTTTGGCAAGTCAATTAGGGCATCTACTTAGCTCACATCAGAGGTCATTTTAAAATAATTGAATAGACAGATTTATTTTAGCTTTAATTCACTATAACAGAATTCCAGTGGGTCAAACGTTTACATACACCAAGTTGAATGTCTCTTTAAAAGTTTCTGGAAGTTTCCAGAAGTTGATGTAATGACATTTTAGAAGCTTCTGATTGGCCAACTGTTATAATTAGGAATTGGCACAAGTGGCTGTATTTAAGAGCCTACCTTTAGAGCCACTGCCTTTTTGCCCTTGATACCATGGGAAAATCCAAGCCACTCAGCCAAGACTTCAGAAAAAAATTGTGGACCTCCACAAGTCCAGTTCCTCCTTAGGAGCAATTTCCAAACAACTGAAGGTACCACAAGCATCTGTACAAAAAATTGTATGCAAATATAAAAATCTTGGGACCACACAGACACTGCATCATTCAGGAAGGAAGGACAAATTAACTCCCAGGGCTGAACGAACGGTTCAACTGAACCCCAAGACAACAACAAAGGAACTGGTGAAGGAGTTGGAGACATCAGGCCCCAAAGTATCTACAGTACACCCACAATTACGATAATCCTACATTGCCATGGCCTGAAAGGCTGTCGCACGAGGAAGTAGCCCAAGGAAGTAGCCCCTACTCCAAGACCGGCATAAAAAAGCCAGAATAAAGTTTGCAGGTGATCACCAGGACGAATTTTGAAGGAGTGTTCTTTGGTCAGATGAAACAAAAATTGAACTGTTTGGCCATAATGATCAACACTATGTATGGAGGAAAACAGGTGAGGTTTTAATCCAGAGAACACCATCCCAACTGTGAAGCAGGGGGGCGGTAGCATCATGTTGTGGGGGTGTTTTGCTGGAAAGGGGACTGGTGACTTCAGAAAATAGATGGCATCATGAGGAAGGAGTATTATCTAGAAATAGTGAAGCAACACCTCAGGACATCACCGAGAAAGTTAAAACTTGGTCGCAACTGGGTCTTCCAGCAGCACAATGATCCTAAGGGTACCTCCAGTTGTAACAAAATTGCTTAAAGACAACAAAGTGAATGTATTGGAATCCCACAGAAAATTTGCGAACTGAACTGAAAAAGCATGTCTGAGCAAGGAGGCCCACAACCTGACTGAGTTACACCAGTTCTGTCCGGAGGAATGGGCACAATTTCCGGTAAAGTATTGTGAGAAGCTTGTGGAAAGTCAATCAAATGTTTGATTCAAGTTAAGCAATTAAAGAGCAATGTCACCAAATACTAACAAAATGTATGTAAACTTTTGACCCACTGAAAATATGATATAGTACATAAAAGCTGAAATAAATCTGTCTATTAGCTATTATTTTGAAATGACCTTTTATGGAAATAAAGTAAATGCCCTAACTGACACAGGAAATGTATGGTAACATGAAATGTGTGTAGTTGCAAGTTGCGAGTTTGAATATATTTATCTTAGGTGTATGTAAACTTTTGGCCTCAACTGTATGTACTTTGTACGTGTTCATTTAACACTGAACATTTTACTACGTACCCCAGTGTCGGAGGTCTAACTCACCTTTGGTTATCACTTTTTGCAGTAACATAATTCATTTTATTATATTATATACATTTGGCACATGCACTTATTCAGAGTGACTTACTCTGACATAACTGCATCCACACGTTATTTAAACAAGAACCACAGAGAAACACTCTTAGACCAGACTTGGTTTTCCTGCAGCCTGACTGAAGCGGTAATGTAGGTTTTTTTTCACCACTCGTTTCCGATGAAGGCAATACCAGCGGCGGCACTTTGGAATTGGAGGAGATTCTGAAAGGCCCGGAGGAGGAGCCCACAGACGAAGACGATCGTAATGCGGTAATTACGTCACGTTTTCATTTCAGTTATTGCTTTTCTATCTTCATTCCATGCTTCATTTTACTAGCACTAAGGCTAGTAAATTGCAAATAGGATAATAACAATGAGAAGAAGAAGAAGAAGAAGAAGAAGAAGAAGAAACAATTCATTAAGCTGAACTAACGTGAAAGAGCAGATAACATAATCTTACATCGAGTTAGGTTAGCTACACTCTAACATACTCACCGTGTCTAACTATATAGAAATTCTTCAGAGCATTTGCATTTGGTACGAGCTGATCTAAATTGACTGCTTGGTGTCTGAGTCCCGTTATTGACTTTGTACAGCTTGGCTTTACATTATGGCTGGCTGGGTGACCTTTCACACCACCTCGGTGATCCAAACATATTGACACAGCACTTCATCTTAGTCCAAGTATCCCAACAGACCAATTATGCACTTTCAGTGAGTATTTATCTAAACTAAAAAAAGCTTTAAAATCTGATTTATGGGTTTAAATTACTGGTAAGGAGGGGCAATACCATTCCATTATGCATTTTTTCATGATCTCTCATCAAACTGGACTGCATTTATTTTATTTGTTTGTTTAGTACCAGTCCTGTCTCTAGTCAAGGCCCCGTCTGACAAAAAACAACCAGAATCTGTCAACTGAAATGTGAGCGGGATGAGCTGTTGCCAAGGAACCGCCATTCTCATGAAACAGGAAGTAGTTTTAGGCAAAGAGAGACTGGAGCTGATTAAGGGTATGAATTCATTTGACAGCCCCATCTGGTGGATTCCAAACCCCAAGTCTGGGGGTGAAAAAAGACCACAGCCAGTTCTGGAGTATCAAATCCTTAGCAATTATGGAGTGAAAAAAAAGGGGGGGGGGGGGGGTTGGGCTGACTTTAGTTTATTGGTATTTGTACAGACAGTCAGCAGCACAACATATTGATAATGTGCTTTTTTTTTGTACAGTGCCATGAAAAAGTATAGATTTTTTCTATTATCGCATATTTGTCACACTGAAAGGTTTCAGTGTGACAAATATGCGATAATAGTCTATGTATCTGTGTACAGTATACCCATGATTATAGATGTATATGAGTGTGTCTGTGTATACACATGATTATGGATGTATATGAGTGTGTCTATGTATACACATGATTATAGATGCATATGAGTGAGTCTATATGTCTGTGTATACACATTATAGATGTATAGGTGTGAGTCTATGTGTCTGTGGCAACATAGGGGCGAAATAGCTCAGGAGGTAAGAGCGGTTGTCTGGCAGTCGGAGGGTTGCCGGTTCGATCCCCCGCCTTGGCCGTGTCGAAGTGTCCCTGAGCAAGACACCTAACCCCTAACTGCTCTGGTGAATGAGAGGCAACAATTGTAAAGCGCTTTGGATAAAAGCGCTATATAAATGCAGTCCGTTTACCGTCTGTGTACACATGATTGTAGATGTATATGAGTGAGTCTATGTATCTGTGTACACATGATTGTAGATGTATATGTGTGAGTCTATGTGCCTGTGTACATATGATTGTTGATGTATATGAGTGAGTCTATGCGGCTGAGTATAAATATGATTATGGATGTATACATGACTGAGTCTATGCGTCTGAGTATAAATATGATTATGGATGTATATGTGAGTTTATATGTCTCTGTATCTGAGAGTGCACACCTGTGTTTTGTACAGGCCTGCTGCTCCTCTCCAAGTCTGTTGCTGTTCCACAGTCTCCTGCTGATCCAGCTATGCAGGCTGCTCTGTGCATGACCAGCGACAAAGCAGAGCACAGTACACACACAGCACCAGAAAGGTACAATTCAGTCTGGTGCTTTATGCTGGACAGAGCAAGTACTATCAGGCTGCATGTATGTGCTCATCATGGATGGTTCAATGTAAACAATGTAATAAGTACTAATGTGGTAGGGGAGGTGATGTTCTATAGAGGGCATGCACATGACGTCACAGTAGGTGGAAGTCACTGTGGTTACACCCACTGAGTGGCAACGTTAGCGTTCAGCTTGAATGCTGCGAAAACACAAAAAACACATCTAAAATGGGAAAGAGCTGTTGTGCGATTGACTGTACAAATAGATTCAACAAGCAACCGGAGCTATCTTTTTATAGACTGCCGAAAGCTAAAGAAAAGAGAAGCAAATGGATCGCTGCAATTTGCAGAAACTGGAATCCACGCACCGAAACGTGGATTTGCGGTTCTCATTTTGTGTCAGGTATGTTGGATTTTTGGGTAAAATCATACCTTAAGTTATGTAGGCTAATGTATTGACTACTCATCAATGAAATATTTAGCATCTTTCATTTATATTCTGTGTAACTGTAAAGTTTTTGTCAGCATTTATTAAAAAGCATCCATGATTATGAGCTTTGTGTTCTACAAACAAAGGGGGGATGGTTAGATAGTGTTAGCTAGCCAAGCATATAAATTATTAAGATATGATTTTACCTAAAAATCCAACATACCTGACACAAAATAACAACTGCAAATCCACGTTTCGGTGCCTGGATTAGAGTTGTTTCTGAAAATTGCAGCGATGCATTTGCTTCTCTTTTCTTTAGCTTTCGGCAGTCTGTAAAAAGATAGCTCCGATTTCTTGTTGAATGTCCATGGACCACTGGTTCTTTGGTAAGTTGTAAGGATCACTGTCAAGTCCAACTGCCTTTAATTTAAGCAGATAATCATTTGTTTTACTCCCGGTTTTGCAGTTACCTCTACTAAAGGCAGCCATGTCGCAGCATGTTTTGCCACTCAGTCCCAACTGAGGGGGCGTGTTCTGATGGGAAAGTGACGTCAATGCATACCCTCCATTAGACCACAGTGGGGGAGGTGATGTTCTATTAGATCACAGTTGGGGGAGGGGGTGATGTTCTATTAAATCACAGTTGGGGGAGAGGGTGATGCTCTATTAGATCACAGTTGGGGGGGAGGTGATGTTCTATTTGATCACAGTGAGGGGGGGGGTGATGTTCTATTAGATCACAGTTGGGGGGATGGTGATGTTCTATTAGATCACAGTGGGGGGGAGGGTGATGTTCTATTAGATCACAGTGGGGGGAGGTGATGTTCTATTAAATCACAGTTGGGGGAGGGGTGATGTTCTATTAGATCACAGGGGGGGGTGTGATGTTCTATTAGATCACAGTTGGGGGGAGAGTGATGTTCTAGTAGATCACAGTGGGGGGGAGGTGATGTCCTATTAGATCACAGTTGGGGGGAGGGGTTGATGTTCTATTAGATCACAGTGGGGGGTGTGATGTTCTATTAGATCACAGTGGGGGGGTGATGTTCTATTAGATCACAGTGGGGGGGTGATGTTGTATTAGATCACAGTGGGGGAGAGTTGATGTTCTATTAGATCACAGTGGGGGGGTGATGTTCTATTAGATCACAGTGGGGGGAGGTGATGTTCTATTAGATCACAGTGGGGGAGGTGATGTTGTATTAGATCACAGTGGGGGAGAGTTGATGTTCTATTAGATCAGAGTGGGGGGGGTGATGTTGTATTAGATCACAGTGGGGGAGAGTTGATGTTCTATTAGATCACAGTGGGGGGGTGATGTTCTATTAGATCACAGTGGGGGGAGGTGATGTTCTATTAGATCACAGTTGGGGAGGGGTTGATGTTCTATTAGATCACAGTGGGGGGGTGTGATGTTCTATTAGATCACAGTTGGGGGGAGGGTGATGTTCTATTAGATCACAGTGGGGGGAGGTGATGTTCTATTAGATCACAGTTGGGGGAGGGGTTGATGTTCTATTAGATCACAGTGGGGGGTGTGATGTTCTATTAGATCACAGTGGGGGGTGATGTTCTATTAGATCACAGTGGGGGGGTGATGTTGTATTAGATCACAGTGGGGGAGAGTTGATGTTCTATTAGATCACAGTGGGGGGGGGGGGGGTGGGGATGTAGTATTAGATCACAGTCTTTTTTTTTACTTTTGACAATTCATTTGGTCTTTGCAAATGGAAATGATGTGTTTATTTGCATATTGAGTGGGGAAGTGAGATCCGATCTCAAGTGGTCACTCGAAACACTTGTGGAGACGCATTCTGATGCCAGGTGTGAACTGACATCCATCTCGACTGAATCTAGACACAATCTGGATATATCAGGATACAAAATACAGTTCTGAACAGGGCCTTAGGCACTGAGTTCTGCATTCCAGAGTTTGGACAGAAGAGGAACACCCAAGACGGGATATTAAGAAGAAAAAATTAAGAAAGCGATAATAAAAATAAAACACAAACACCACAGAGAAGGAAGGAAAATGTACTTCAGTCCAGTCCCCCTGTTTTATTTTGGCTTGAGACAGAAGAGCTGCCGGTTCGCCCAAGTGCGTATTTATGGGAAGCACGTGTTTCAGTCCGAGGATTTTTAAAAAAACTTAATTTGTTTATTTCATTGTCCTTTGGTCTGACTCGTATATATATACAAAGCATATATATACAAATAAATACAAAGCTATGCAGACTTAGCACTAAACAAGCCAACAAAAGCAAGAACAATCCCCCGTAAAACAAAAGAATTATATGGATTTAAATATAGGTATAATTTCTGCCAGTTGGCGGCGCTTGACGCATAGTTAAAGTAGAAGTAATTTGCAGAGCGGGGGATTTGACCAGTTCTGTGTGTCGTCGGGATCTCAACTCCGTATTAAATTTGTACTATAGGAATCTAAGAATTGCCATCAACACGATCAATCCCATCTGCGTACATCCTTTTTCCTCCGCGCTGAAATATACCTGAACTCATTTTGTGGGCCCCGTTTTGAGAAATGTGTACAAGCAAAATAAAAATTCAACTAATAAAACTCCTTGAAACTCACCCAGCCCATAGAAAAAGAAACGAACGGGACCAGTTTATAAAAATTGATTTTACTTGCAGTATGAAGTACCTGTGGTCATTAGCCTCCACATTGATAATGCTTAAAATGCCACAAGTCCCATATTTCAGAAGCAGATCACATGTCCATAACGCCAAATTTATTTTGCCATAACGTGACAATTTATTTTAGGTGCCGCCGCGGAACAAGCAGCTCGGAAAGCGCGTCACCTGAAAGGACGAGGCTCGTTCCACCATCTGTTCCAGCCCAGCTGAGAAATCTACACGGCCCTATACACACGCCCACTTCTCTCCGACTGCGACATTGGCCTCACATTATTTTACATACTGGCCGTGTGTTGTTTTACTGCGCTGGCTATACAGTTTATGTAGCGAAGCAACTAGCTTGCTGTCGTTGAAGCTAGCTTGCTGTGTTCACTTGTAGCCTACAACCACATTAAGATGCGAGCGACGTACAGTTGCTACACAGTTTACATTTCTCTACAAGCGTCATGGACACAGTTTTAAGTGTCTTTTTTGTCCTTGACAGACACCTGCTTTAAGTTTGTTTAAGTAATTAAATGCGATCTAGTTTTATGGATTCCATTGTCTCCTGTCTCATAGAGCTCTTAATCGCGAACTTCACAAAACCCAAATTTTTGCTAAACAAAAAATGAAAACACAGGAGTTTTCCCAGGGTATCACGCTTTCTGTGCAAGGCCTGCAAACCCCGAAGCTACCACCGTTTTGGAGGAAGACGTTTTGGGTTAAAGCGTCATGTTGGGTTCTTTTCTACCCATTTTGTACACGTTCATACGCAGAAATAACCTCACTTTTGATAGGCCAAAACCATCTTGTCTTCATGCAGTAACCTACGTTTTTGTTACTGTATTTTAGGGGACCTGGGTCCCGGAAAAGGGTAAATAGTTAATTTTACAACGATGGTTTATCATTTAGGCCTATGCTTTATGTGGCTTGCACGTGCTTGCACATTTGATAAAGTTAGTATGCAGTAGGCTATTCCCTGCCGTGCTGATTTTTATAAACGCTTGAAATGTCTAATTTAATATTTCTTTTATTTTAAAGGTATTATTTCAATTGATCCACCATATGTGCCTTCCAAGAAACTTGTTTTATGCAAAATATATACATTTTACATGTTTTTATTCTTTAATAAATATTTTTAATATACGTGCCTGGTCATTCTTTTCACCGCATACACTAATTTTGATACCAAGATTCAGCCGTGGTACACGAACGATCAATAACTATCAAATATGGCTGTTGCTCTTCTCTGAATCAAGCTGTAGTGTTACTGGTGTCGCACCTAAAATGGACAAGTAGCTCACGGGATTTTGTAATGCTATCCAGTTGTGAGAAAAAATCAAGCTGGAGCAGATACTGAAACAGTTTAATTGTTCTCCTATAAATCACTTCTTTGTTCTTTTCATGTTGGTTCAAATACCTTGGACGATGTGCATCGGGGTTCGGCATGGGTTGTTTTCCATCTGCAGAAATTTTAAAAAGGCGCAGGTGCCAAGTTCAGAGCCGGAAATATGAGGTCTTTGTCTCACGCATTGGGGTCAAGTAGAGAAAGAACAGAGCGTTGGAAAAAGCAGGTCCACTGGGGTCACGTGTGTCAAATGTCCAACTTTCTATTTCTGTATGATCTGTTCCCACGACGGTTTCACAGAACGCGCGATGCATAATGGGAAATTATTTAAACAATCCCGATTGAGGGAAGCCTTGCGAGAGTGTATTTGAAGTGGAAAAAGTTTTCCCAACAGGGCTAAGCACAAAAGATACGTTTTCATCCAAACAAATGTGGTAAAAATAGATTTAAGTCCTCAATAAATAAATAAATAAATAAATAAATAAAATCCAATAGTGAGTGTATGCTCGTGAGCAGGATTCGGGCCAAAGCCATTTAAAGGGGAACATTTAAAACAAGACCAGGTTAAAACCTAGTACATGGCTGGATTTAACACACATGAGGGTGTAACTTCATAACTCGGCCGACCAATGGTGTAACTTCATCACTCAGTCAGTCAGTCAGTCACTCACTCACAGACATTCACGTTTGTAGGGCTGTTGCGGTCCAGCCAAAAAAAGAGGGTTCAAGTAGTTTATGGAAAGTTACACAGCAAAGTATCACGAGAAGGGTCACATGTCTTGGGTCAGAAAGAAATGTTCTACAGGGAGAATTTGACAGGATGCAGTGGGAAGTTGGATCCATGCAGCGAGGAGAAATGTCTGGAGGTTATGAAGGGTGTGGAACCTCAAAGAACATTCCTTCAAATGAACTTGAATAGAAAACACAAATGTTTGTTGTTAATGTAACTAACTGTGTTAGTCCAAGAGAAATCAAAAATGTATGTTATCAGAATAAAATATTCCAAGAGAGCTGATTTTACAGTGGCCACTGTAAAAGTAATGTCAGAAAGGTTGAAACGCAGTTAAGAAATTATAGTATGAACCTGTGCAACATTTCTCTGATCAGGCTTTAGAATTAAACACTTCAGGGAACCATGGCAACAAGCATTCTATGCACCTGTAATCCAGATCATATGGCAGAGGGCTGACTTTTGAGGGCACAGCAACTGTTAGCAAGCGACAGTAATACAACGCAAAATAGTGAAAACAGTTGCTAACCACCCAGTACTGTGGGGAAACACAGGAAGCCAGATGGCATCATGGGTATTTTTTATTTTTTTGAGAATGGGTCGAACGTTTACATTAATTAAAATGTCACTTCAGAGCAGCGGACAAATGGGAATTTCTTATTTGGGAACACTGTGGGATTCTGGGAAAAATGAGGCATGAGCCAAATACACCCTCATCCCCCTCTTCCCAGAGGGTTGTGGGAAATTTTGCAAACAACAGGAGGTGTGAGCAACCACAGTCCCTCTGATGGCTTACAGCTTCCTGGTCTCCCATCTTGGGACTACTCCACCCCCCACCATACAACCCCCCACCCTGCCACCCACTGTTGGATCAGTGTGAAACTGTAGAACTGTGAAACATGGGGTGGGGGTGGGGGGAGGGCTTACACTGGTCACCCCCTGCTCCCCAGCCTGGAACCTGTGACTCATCATGTCCCCATTTCATCTCCCCCCTCCACCCAAAATGCAGAGGCAGCAAGTCCAGAGTGGCAAAGATGAAAGGTGGTTGCCATGGCAATCTAAGCACTCCCCCCCCCCCCAACTTCCCAAGCCCAGAATTTCTGGAAATAATGCCAGGAGGAGCCCAGCTGACACTAAGTGTTCTCACAATGTTACAGGAATGTTTTGTCAGTGTTATAACCCTGCCCCCACTGCATGGCAGCGACGTTGTCAGAATGTTTTTGTGTCGGCTGGGGGAATGCCACTGTCACTGCTACCACAACGTAACAGCCACATGCTACGGAAATAGAGCAGCAGCAAGCCTGACTCCAGAGCAGAGCTGTCAGGAGCTTGGGCTGGCAAAGATAATATTTTGTCAGTGTGTTTTGGGACTGCATGTGGTGGAGAATGTGCTTGTTATTTCCAGTTGTGTAGCACTATGCATCACTGTGTTCTCTGACTGCTGGAAATAGTGCTCAAACAAGGCTCTTTTACCACACCAGGCATGCAATGGCGTACATGGACACAAAGCAGAAAATGTTGACAATGTGTGGAACATCTTTTTTACCGGCACCAGGAAATAAACTCTTGGTTTTTGCTCCTTATGTTTTTCTGTGACCTTGGGTGTATTTTCACATTTACATGAAATTTTCACGTTTTCTCATGTTTACATGTTTATAAAAGCATGTTTACGGGGAGAAAGGCAGATAAACATGCCGAATTATTGCAGAAAACAGCACAGATCAGTTTATTGGCAGTGGTCATGTTTGAGGTACACAGCAGGGTCACACAGCAGATATGCTCAGATTTACTCAATCGGAAAAAAAACACACCCTGACCAGAACAAACGCACAAAACAGAGCACGCAATCAGAACAATGCGTTTAGACTGAGGCCAGTCTCCAGGTGAAACTATGCACTATTTGCTTGTGGTGATGCCCCTCTTTACCCAATGCATGCTGGGGTAGGCACCAGCACCCCCCACGACCCTGCTCAGGATTAGCGGGAATAGATAATGAATGGATGGTTGGATTAAGTGTAATGAAGTGGAATGTAATGCGTTGAGGGGAAAAGGTTGCTTTTTCTTTTTGGCCTTCAGGACCACGGACAGCAGCGGCAGCCTCACCCAGGGCCCGCTCTACTGGAACTGATTAATGATGGATGTAAAGGGGTGGAGATGGACCATGGTCGGCACGCACAAACGTCACATTTCTCACACACCTGTCGGAGGTAAAGACTTCCTCAGAAGAAGTTGCCTGTCTGAGGGGGGAGATAGGAGAAGTTCCCGGGCTCCCTCTCTCTCTCTTTCTGTGTTTTTTTTGCGCTTGTTCGTTGGGCTGCTAGTCTTTTGCATGCTCGTACATTTTTACGGTGGCCCTGGTACTGCCGTAAGAAGCACCTACCGTTATGTTATGTAAGATGATGCCTCGGCCATGACACTGGTGACTTAACATGCCTAAACCTTTTCGGTGTAATGCTACAGGGACATTAAAAATAGTGCTGAAATGGAAGCCTTGCGTTCATATGGAGGCCTGGTGGGCCTGTTTCCATACAGGCAGTCTGCTGTTGAAAAGGCCAGGGCTGTTCTAATCTTGTGCACTTTTGGCCTTTGAAGGGTAGGTTTTCTTTTTGTAATTTTCTTTATTTTCAAAACATGTGTTCCAGAACTCTGTTGCTTTCAATCAGCAGAAGTGATTGTGACATCAGCATTAGAAGGTTCAGTTGAGGACATTCTAATCTCATGTTTGTGACCTTACAGTTTAAAGGGTTTAATAATGTAATGCTGATGGAATGGTGAGGTAACATCCCCCCACAGGGCACAACATAACTTTCTTCTTTTTTTTACATAAAACATTTTCTGTGCACTGCGGCTTCAAGTTACCTATTCTTCTTTTGAACTTGTGCTTTATGTTAAAACTCATGTCAGATGTTTTTTTCTTCTTCTCTTCTTATGTGGGTTTGTGAGTAAAAAGGAAATAATTCTTATGGGGGCATTTTGTTACATTCATGAGTTCCCCGTAACTTACCATGGCTTGCATCATGGTGAGGCAGTGCGTTCATTGTGTTCATGGGTGTGGCTGTAAAAAAACAGTGAAATAGTGTGTGTTAATTAAACGAACAAATTTATCCAAATGACAATAGTATAGCCTATTTAACTATTAAAGTTGCTTTAACACGGAACGTTTTCCTGTGTATGAAACACCATAACCCCCCCCCCCCCCCCCCCCCCCAAAAAAACAGTCATTTAACGAGTAAAGGTTCCAAGGCAAATTCAAATTCTCCTAAACTACAGTTTATACAGAGCTGCAAAAACGCATGTCGTGAAGATGTCGAAATAAAAAGCCCGCGTCAGACTGACGGATCCAGAGTTCAAAGCGCCCTTCGCATATTCGCGCACCTTTTAATGGATGCTGTTTCCGGAAGATCAAGATAAACGCGAAATGTCACGCGGCTCCCGCAACCTCGTCGGCACCTTTCATTTTTCAAGTTCGCAATATTCATGGCCCGCCCCGCGCTTGCCGCGCGCCGAGACTCGCACGCCAGCTATCAGGTCAGCGGGAGCGGTCGGAGACAACGCTACGAGGCATTTAAAAACAAACAAACCCAAAAGGTCAGGAACGAAAATATTCTGGAAGAGCTTTCTTGTGATGCGACCCAAAGATAAATGGATATTTTTTCAGAGGGATATTTATCAAGTGTCCTCTGATGTGGATCGGTCGGGTCGCTCGCGTCTCCGCCTGTTATTATAGCCACGCTGCCCTATTTTTGTGACCTTTCTTTATGATCTATGCGGAGACTTCATACTTTATATACTTTGGTTAACTGTCTGTGATACAGTAAATTAAATGCAGTTCCATGCGGTTTTGATGTAGGTCTGAGAACCGAGGGGGTTCTGCTAGTCTAACAGCAGTAATTCAAATCAGTTAAAAACTAAGACCTGGGAAGACGTGGTGCTGTTTAACATAACCCTGCAATCTGCATGTAACAGGATCGGCCTCTCAGTCTCTTGAATTCTCAGGGGATGATTGAACTGGCATTAAATGTCACTATAAATGCATGGAATTTCATTAAATGTGTATCTGTGTATGATATTGGAAAGGGAATGGAGGACTCTCCAGGAAAAGACTGTGTAAATGAAGGGGTGAACACGCTAGTAAATTACACCCTGTCCCTGCTTCTGCTTTTGACTCCGCGTCTCCATCATTTTGTTAAATACCAAGTACATGATCTTCAAGCTAACAAGCGCACACAACCTCATTTTAAGCTTCTTAATGGGGTTTGTATGGTAACATTACAATAAAAATACATTGACCCGGACCAGCCTTTCATTCAAGCATAAAGAAAAATTAAGACAAATTGCACTGAGGCCTGGGTGAAGTATTGAACAAACCCAGCTAAAGATACAATCAGACTAATTAAACCAATGGGGAATTAGCGGAAGGGGAACCAATAAGCTCATCTAATGTATTGGAGCTCTGGTCATGATATGCATGGTTTAGAAATGCACACTGTACACTTTATATGTAATTGTTATGTATATTATTATTATTATTATTATTGTTATTATTATTATTATTCTTTTTATTATTATTATTATTATTAGTAGTAGTAGTAGTAGTAGCAGTAGTAGTAGTGTAGTGTAGTACTTAACCTGCATTGCTTCAGTATATGTCCAGCTGTATAAATTGATGGAATGTAAATGCTATGTAACAGTTGTGTAAGTCGCTCTGGATAAGAGCATCTGCTAAATGCTTGTAATGTAATTATGATTATTATGATTATTATGATTATTATGATTATTATTGGTTCTGTAATAATGTCTACCCGTGGCCCCCGCTCTCCCCGTGTGGCGGTTAAATACACTGCTTGGCCATGACACACACGGCGAAACGCATTTCGAAAGTTTCCAGCGCCTCCGAGCGGGACAGGTTCCCAAGGTTACTTCCTGAGGGAGGGGCCGGGGTCCTGAAAAATGACCTGTCACTCCCGCGGACATGAAGCGCGGCTTCCTCGGCCCGGAATGACGCAGCCACTTCCTGCGCCGAACCGAGGCGAAACGTGCAAGGACGCGGCGTTATGTTCACTGCCCGTACCGAGAGCATGGACGTGCGTCGAAACAGCTTTGCGCACAAGCGCTACAGAAACAAGCTTATTACAAAATACGTACTCTTAAAATCCTTTCTCACAATGTTTTTTAAAAGAAGAACCATTGATTCATGACAACGATAACAAACTTGTTTTCTAAAACTTGTCCTTTCTTGAGACAAAGCTGCAGTTTCATTCATGGAAATGCCAACTGAATCAGAAGCCAAACTGTTGGCTGGTGTTCCTTACACTTCCTCTTCAACTGAAACTTCATGAAACTTTTTTGTTGGGTGAGGACAGACTGAGTCACACATGGGAGCTGAGTGACTCGGGAGCCAGGCCATTCAGAGACTAATTAAGGATGTCTGATTCTACAGCTCGGCAGAACAGACAATTTAGCCAACCCACTGGTACACATTCATTACATTACATTACATGCATTTAGCTGAAGCTCTTATCCAGAGCGACTTACACATCTTTTTACATAGCATTTACATAGCATCCATTTATACAGCTGGATATATACTGAAGCGATGCAGGTTAAGTACCTTGCTCAAGGGTACAACGCAGTGTCCTGTCCAAGAATCAAACCTGTGAACTTTAGGTTACAAGACCAGCACCCTACCCATCATTACAGCAGGGTCGTGTGCCCGCTGTACATCACCAACCAGGAAACAGCTTCCTACTGAGGACCTTCCTGAAGACTGGAGATCCATGAGACAACTGCATAAGGCAGTGTTCCTGGACATCTACCATCCTGTAGGTGAACTTCACAAATATAACCCAAATTTCCTGTTTAGCACTGTGGATAAATTAATTAAAAGACAATAATCAGAATTAGCATCAGAAAACGTATCTCTTTGATCATAGCAGCAATGATTTTATTAACTTTTTCACTCAGAAGCTTGAGGCTGTTAGAGATCAGATCTCCAAATTGTCTCCTCCTTCATTCATTACTCTTGCCAGTATAATTAAACAGCCCAGTGCTTGGCTACAACAGGATGATGTACAAACCATGGCAATGAACTACACCCATTAACATGGATGACCTATCTAAACTAGTTATGTCCTCAAAACCAACTACTTGTCTGCTTGAAACAATTAGGCTAACAAGTAGGCCAACACATGCTAGAAGTCAGTAACACATTCATAGTATGGGTGGCACGGAGGTGCAGTAGGTAGCAATGGAAATAAGCCTTTGGGCTTTATTGTGTTTTCATCCTTTTATTATTATTATTATTATTAATTACATTTATATATACACTTATAAATCAAATGCTCTATATGCTTTCATGTCGAAGTGCTCACCTCACCCACCACCAATGTGTAGCACCCACCTGGGTGATGCACGGCAGCCATTTTGCACCAGAACGCTCACCACACAGTAGCGAAGGTGGAGAGGGAGAGAACATTTATTTAGCCAATGAAATCTGGGGATGATTTTCAGTGGCAAGTTTGTGAGAGCCAGATCTGGGATTTGGCCAGGATACCGGGAACCCCCTACTCTTTGCGATAAGTGTCATGGGATCTTTAATGACCACAGAGAGTCAGGACCTCGGTTTAACGTCTCATCTGAAAGACGACATCTCCTACAGTACTGTGTCCCCGTCACTGCACTGGGGCATTGGGGTTTATTTGTACCAGAGGGAAGATTGCCCCCTGCTGGCCCACCAACACCACTTCCAGCAGCAACTCAGTATTCCCTGGTACTAACCAAGCCCACACCTGCTTAGCTTCAGCCATTTGGCAGGAGCAGAGTGCATGGAGGTATGGCTGCTGGCATTTTGACAATTTCTGTATCTGGGGCATCTCTGGCTAGAGGGGCCACTTGTATTTTAATGATCAATAAAGAATTTCAATCAATCAATCAAGAAGGTCTTGGGTTTGAATCTGGCCTGGGCCTTTCTGTGTGGGGTTTGCATGTTCTCCCTGTGTCTGCGTGGGTTTCCTCTGGGTACTCTGGTTTCCTCCCATGGTCCAAAGACATGCAAGTAGACTAACTGACTCTAAATTGCCCATAGGTATGAGTGTGTGGGTGAATGGCATGTGAGCCCTGCTATGGATTGGCAACTTGTCCAGGGTCTGTTCCTGCCTCTCGCCTAATGTACGCTGGGATCGGCTCCAGCACCCCCTGCAACCGCGAGCAGGATAAGTGGGTATAGATAATGGATGGACGTTTGGACAAGGTTTCTAGCTGTTGAATGAGGTGTGCTTTGTTAGGGTTGGAGTGAAAACCAACAGGACAGTAGATCTCCTGGAACAGGGTTGGTCGCAACTGGCATAAGGACACATACTTGCTTTCTCCCATCAGAAAATGACTGACATCAAGGGACTGACCTCAGAATGGCAGAGACTGATCTCTACGATGGAAGGAATGAGCTCAGAGCAGTAGAGACTGATCTGAGAACAGTGTGAGGCCAGTCTCAAAGTAGTTGAGCGATGGAGACTGATCTGAAAACAGTGTGAGGCGAGTCTCAAAGCAGCTGAGCAATGGAGACTGATCTGAAAACACTGTGAGGCGAGTCTCAAAGTAGTTGAGCAATGGAGACTGATCTGAGAACAGTGTGAGGCGGATCTCTAAACAGGCAAGACTTGAGCCTGGGTTCCGAGGTCTGAACTCAGAACACTGCAGACGGTGGCGTCACGGCTGAGGACACCACTTGCCTTGGATCGACCTGAAAGCAATTAGTCTGATTTACCTGAGACAGGACCCATCTCATACATCACGCTCCCTATTTTCTACAGGGGAAACGAGTCAATAGCAGGGCTTTAGCCACCGTCTGTTAAACCTGCTCATTAAACTACCATCTGACAGAGCAGTGAGCAATTACGCAGCAGGTAAAGACTCATTATAACAACAAACTGCTGCGTGTTTAACTGCCCTTCGCCTCTCCACTGGTTTCCCTCTGTCACATTTCAAGGCCCAGTTTACGCGGCTATAAAATGTCTGATGAAGACTGCATGCTTACTACCTAAGAACACAATCGTTTGGACCCAGATGCTTACACTGTCATGGTTCTGTGTTTCCGTCTGTCCTTGCCTTGCCATCTGGCGGCACTTCTGTTTTGTGTCCAGCTCCCCCTGTTTAATTGTATCATTGCTTTCAATTATCCTATTACTGTTTTTGGGTTGTCTCGTTTTCCCTTCCCTCTCTGTGGCCTGATTGTTCATGGTGCCCTCCTGTGTCTCGTCAGTGTCTGGTCTATTTAAGTTCCCTTCTTCCTTGACTCAGGTGCTGGATCCTTGGTTGTGTTTGGTCGCGTCTGCTTCTGCCTATATTTCTGCCCTGCCTGTTTCCTCCAGAGAGTAGCTCCCCGTGTGTTTCTGCCCATGTTCCATGTTTACATGCTTTTGGATTCTTGGAGTTTTTTTGTTTTCCGTGTTTTGAAGTTTTCCTTTGTTTTTTGAGAGTTGCCCTGCGAGGCCTTTTGTTCCCTGCTTTTGTTCCTGTGTTAAGTAAAGTCTTTTGTTCATACCATTTGGAGTTTTGAGTTTTTCCCCCTCACTCTGCGTTTGGGTCCTAACCCCCCAGTATCCTGACATACACTCTACAAAAGTGAACCGAGAGACGAGAAGCCACATGTGCATGTAGTCCTACCCTGTACATCAGTGCAAGACTACATACACAACCAGTACCATAAGTGACCATATATGATATAAGTGATTTAAGTGGCATGACTGATCATAAGTGATATGTGACATAAGTGACATAAATCACCATAAGCAATATAAGTGATGTAAGTGATCTAAGTGACATAACAGCTATAAGTGACCATAAGTGGCATAAGAGATAGAAGTGACATAAGTGACGTAAATCATATAAGTGACCATAACTGACATAAGTAACCATAAGAGAGTGATGCAAGTCATGCCTTTTTTCTATAGCGGCATATAAATATGAACCCACCTGCAGAGTGGAAAAGCATGCAGGTGGGTGCAAATTTTGCTCCAGCCCAGTGCAGAAACACCTTGATTCGTCTCATCAAGAGGTCTTGACTGAATACCTCGATTAGTTCGTTAGCTGAATGTCACAGCACTGGGCAAGAACGCGACTCCTGTGAAAAACTTCAAGCTCAGAAAAATCTGCTTTCATAACTATAATCGGGTCTAACGTGCTATCATGTCAATTCGTACACATTTTCCCCTCCCACGTCTTCGATTGCTTCTGTGTATAATTGCATGTTTACATTTACATGTAGCTATTCAGCACACAAGTTTATGCAGAGTAGGCTTGTATGTTTTATGCTAGTATGTTGTGTGCTAGTGTGCCTAGTTTACCAAAACAACAAAGTGTTGGCTTCTACACCACCTTTTTTTAATCTTTTATTTGTTTATTCGAGTCCCACTCAGATATAAATCTCTTTTTCAGTGCAGCCCTGGCTGAGATGTAATGACATGAACAGGGGTTGGCACTGTAGTGTAGTGGTTAGGGAACTGGGCTTATAATCCAAAGGTTGCAGGTTTGTATCCCAGGTGAGACACTACCATTGTACCCTAGAGCAAGATACTTAACCTGAATTGATTCAGTCATATAATCGGATGCTATGAAAGAGTAGGACTGTAGGACTGACTAAACACCTGGAGTCAATAACAGTGTGTTTAGCTGGTAGACCACAAAACTGCATTACAACAGGAAAAACTAATCCTCATTTCACAGATTTGGACCGCTGGTTTTTCAGTGCCCTGATCAGGCTAAACTCACAGTGACTTCTCTGCAGTCACAGGGGTATATAAGCTAAACAAAACAACCACAAAGCGTCTGGATGATTTTAAAAGTCACAAATCTTCTTTGGTAACGCTGGAAAAATCTTACAGGTCATCTTGCAAAATGCGGGACATCCTCGGAGCAGGCCGAGGGACACTTGATTGAGCCCCGGGCTCTCTCAGGAATGCCTGAAGGTCTTCGTTACGCCCCCGTCCCCCTCTATCGACAGCGCGGAGTCCCGGGATTCCGCAGCCAGTCAATAGACTTAATTTGAGCGGAACCGCCTTTAATTCTCAGCGCGTGGAGAATTTACAGGAAAATGGGCAGACAGCATCGTGCCCCCCGCCCTCCTCCTTGAGGACACCGGGGTCTTAAAAAGCCAGCGCTCGGAGGGAGATTGTTCTGGGCATCTGGGAATATTTCCCTGAGATGAAAGGGTTCTCCCGAGACTGGCATTATAGCCAGAATGATTGCTCTTAGTGTCCCCAAGGCGGCATTTGTTCTGAAAGTGATCTCTTAAATGCGCGTGCTGGCTCCTCAACTTTACAACTGTAGGTTGTTTCTTTGAAACCGTAAGAACCCCAAACATCAAAGAGCCCTTGTTTATTTGTTTAAAATAATGCTAATTTGAACTCTCTTGGATCAATAATGAAAGGGCCTGTCAATTTTCATTTAAAACCTCACAAGAAGTCCAGTAGTATCACTGTAAACATAAAGCAGGTGCAGCTGATTACTTGAGCGTGCGGATTTGGATAGCTGTTATAGTTGTAATGCAGTTGTGCGGTCGAGAGGTTTAAGTACAGTGCAATTGACCCTGCCAGTGTGCTGCGGAGGGTCTGAATTCTGTGTGCATGTCTATTTCAGCTTCACTAGGGAGGGGATAAGTAGAGTTATTTGCCTTGCTTAGGGGTGAAACAGCACCGTCCTGTCTGGGAATCACACCCAAAAGCTCTGAAGTACAATTCTAGCTCCATAAATGCATTGAGACAACTAATGCCTCCCGTACATTAAAAAAATGTTGGATAACTGAAGTTAGATACCCTCTCACATTTAATGATGGTATTTTCTAAAGACCTTTCAGTGCTCTGATCAGGCTAAACACGCAATGAATTCTCCGCAATGGTGAGAAAAAAATCACAGAAAAGAATTGTGTAGCGTAAGGTAGGCACAAGTGTGTTTTTTGGCAGGTTGTCACAGATAAATAATTCATCATTCAGAAAATGAACATAAACATAAGCATTTGTGGTGTGTGTGATACGTGTGCAGTTAACCCTTTGAAAAGTATGTTTTTGAAACCTTTTCTCAAAATTTTAAGTCAGTGTTCGAGAACTCCACTGCTTAAAATTGCCAGTAGTGATTGTAACATCAGCATAAGAATGTTCAGTTAAGAACACCTTAAAGGGTTAATTGGACAGAAAAGGAATCAGTCATATGACCCAATGAGCCATTAAAACAAGGCGACGCCCTAAGAGCAGAACTGAGAGATTTAAGCCGGCACGCTGAGTGCAGTCAGAGCCATTTGCTCCTACATTCTCCTGGTCGCAGAGCACTGGTATCAGAGTGCTCCGGTGCAGAGGAGACCACCGATGGCGGGAAGCCAATCCTCCGGCCTGCCAGTGTGCCGCACGGCACCCGGGCTCCTCCCTGCTCGCGCAAAATGAGACAGAAAACGGAATCACTCCAGCGCCTCTGAGTGTTAATTGAACACTTCTTTTTTAGAGCCTCGCGTTATGGACGAGGGCCCCATTACGGCTCCGCGCCTGTCCGGTTTCCACCATTGCACCTCTGGGGCTGAACCGAATCAGGAAACTGCCGTCGTTACAAATTATATATCAGCTCTCCCAACCGACTGATTAACAAGGCGGACAGCTATAATGAAAATGTCAGCAGTCTCGTTGCTGCATGTCAAGACATCAAGAGACTTACCGGGGCCCATTTTCACTTCACAGGTTACCCACGATCCGCGCAGGTGAACCCGTAGAATAAAAGTTCTCTCTGGTGAACACCATTTCTGATTGTGTGCGTGCTCGTGTGTGTGTGCATGTGTGTGTGTATGCACTGTATGCTCCCTGATTTCAAACAAGTGCTGATTCCATCAGCAGCTTTTGTCAACCCGTTCCATCACAAAGCCTGACGCTGCAAAAAGGCCTTCTGACCGCAGAGTCGTTCGCCATTGTTGGCTTATCATCGCCATAAAATGAGCTTCTATCCAGGTCAAAAATGATTATCCTTTTTGAATTTTGCTGCAGTGACAGCTTTCAAAGTCAGTAAAAGATTAGCTGGGGCTGACGCATGAAAACACTGGATATCTATTAACGAAACGTGAAAAGGGCATTGTGGAACATTATTATGGCACCTACAGCTTCACAAAGCCAGTGGATTCAGACCTCCTGACTCTCGCGTGAATATCGTTCCTTGGGTCAAGGAGAGTGACTGTCCCAGTAAGGTTTCCGTAAACCTTCCGTAAACAGATCATTCCCTTCCCACGGAGTCCCAACAAGACCAACAAAATAGTATGTCTTAAAACACAGGTAAACTCAGTTAAGTACATACAATTCCTTGATCTGCATAGAATGTAGGAATCTCCTCATTCCTTATGAGGATTCCCGTAAAGATCCAGCTGTGTCTTTTCCATCTTTTTCCATATTCCCAGAAAGGACCGTGTTCCTAATTCCATTGCGTAGTAGTACAGACCATGACATACACAACATTGGGAGTCTTGTATGTGTACACAGGCAGGATGAACAGGGACGGACAATCAACCCATTAAAGGTATATGATCACAAATATGTTATTATTAGAATGCTCTTAACCGAACATTCTAAAGCTGATGTAACAACCGCTACTGGTGACTGAGAGCAATGGCGTTCCACAACACTAAGAAAAATAAGCAGACAGGCAAAGACAATCACAGCCATTCCAAGAAATAGACTGAAACTCGTGAATTATGGGGCAAACAATGGGTTTTTGTTTTTTACATGTTTGAACTACATTTCCAGAGCTGACTAAATGTAAAATGAAAATGGTCTGCATAACCGCCTTGCACGCCTGTTCAAATGTGACTCCAGTGGACTAAATGCACAGGAGGCTTGTATAGGGGCGCTTGTATACAAATTGCCAAAGGTTGTGGGCAGTTTAATTTGGCAATATCATTTGGTCAGAAAGCCGACAATGTCTTCTATCCTCTAAATCTGGCTAATGACAAATGCCCATACACAAACCTAGTATTTGTTGTTAACCCGAATACAAGGCCAGCTATCAGAAGAGTCCATACATGAACTAAACAAGTCAAGTTCAATGGTGTTTCTTTGCTGCAAGTTGCCTAATAAGTCAGCCCCCGTGAAGACTGAACCATAATCTTTGGATGGACTGTGTAGGTCCCCCTCGTGCCGCCAAAACAGCTCTGACCCATTAAGGCATGGACTCTACCTCTGAAGGTGTCCTCTGGTATATTTGGATTTCTGTATATATTTGTATATATACAGAAATCATTACATTATTTGTTTTTATTACATTAAAAATTTGAAATGGATTACATTATTGTGAGTTATTGCACTATTAGTAGTTCATTACATTTTTAGTAGTTGCTACAGGGCTATAAAAAGCTAAGATATTGTTAAAGGGCGAATTATTTCCACATGATTTTAAAAACTCTCGACGGGTCAGAGCTGTTTTGGCGGCACGAGGGGGACCTACCCAATATTAGGCAGGTGGTTTTAATGTTGTGGCTGATCGGTATATATATATATATATATATATATATATATATATACCTTCATTGATTGACAGAACTAGGGCATTGCATTTATATTAGGGCCTTTTTGGGTAAATATTTACCCAACTTGACCCGTTTTTCAACGATTAAACTGTATTTAAAAAAACATTAATTACTAAGTACAAGACATGATTCGGGGGTTGGGGGGGGGCAGTCGTGTCTTGGCCGCTTATTTCTTGTGATAAGCCATCTAGGTACGATGATAACGCGGTAAACTGTTCAGTTCGCGGAAATGACTGACTTTAATTAATGGGCTGGATGGGAAAGTTCCACCCTTGGTGCCGAATTTATCTGCCACGGCCAGCGTTCATCATTATTGACCGCGAGACCTGTTCTCTCTCTCCCTGCACACGCAAACCAAGGTCTGCATGCGAAGATGGTCGCTGTGTGACGTTATCAGCGTGTACATGGGAGCGGCACGGCTCCTTTCCTATAAATAAAGTTTCCAAGCTGCACGGGGAAACAATTAAAGGGGGCACAAGAGCGACGACTTCAACTCCAGAAAAGGATCAAGAAAACGCAGAGGGGGCAGCGAAGACAAGAATTCTACGCCAACGCGAGCCAGCTTCTGACCCACCCACATTCGAATTCTAGAATTTGAAACGTTCAGCACCATGGACAGTGTCAAAGTTAGAGCGGCGGTGTACCTGGGTGTCTGTCTGTCGATGTTCGCCGTCGTGTGTCAGGGGCAGATGGCGTCGGAGAATGGTATCTCTTCAGAGGAGGAACAAAATCAAATGGGACACATCACCAGGGACTTGGTAAGAACTAAACATAGCCATGATGTATATGTATTTTTCTCAGACGTGTACTTACGCCTGTCGTGGTTTTGTGGTTTCCCATGGATAAACGCGTAATTGAGGTGAACGTTTTGTATAAACCAAACATGAGTTCTTTCAACGAATCATGCTAGAAACTAAACAAAACCCTATCAACCTAAGCCAAAATGTCAGGTTGGTCAATTCAACGCGTCAGCTGGTCACTGTAGGAAATAATGTGTAGCTTTACAACTGCATCTGAAACAGAATGTAATGCTACCGCATGTAACCGAGGTAAACTGGATAATAAACTTCACTCCCTTGACATTTAGTTATCAAAAAGAATTAGCATATGAGGCTCATTATCAAACAGCTTTCTTCGTATTGCAATATTTCTTTTTTGCGTAACTAAACTCGATGTTGTCTTCTTTATACACAGAGTCCTGCAACTTTAGTTTTATTCAAACAGCCCCCTTTTTTTTCTTTTTTTTTTTTTGAAAAAAAAAATGTGCAGGTTACAAGCAAGATTAAGTGTTTGAAACAGTCGCAATGAAAGACAGTTTATTTCGGTGTTTTTCGCAGGCAGAGGCGCTCGAGGGATTGCTGGACGGCACCCAGGACAACCGGATAACGCTTGAGAAAAAAGCCAGCGTGATTCCCCGGGTAAGTTTTCTCCAACTTCAGCACACACAAGGACAGGATTTCTTTAACTGCTAAAATAAATATTTTTTTGTAGTGCGTCTGTTTTATAGCATATTTACATCATAGCACTAATTTAGTTATTTTCGCAATTTTCAGCACGATTCAACAAATAAGTTCAGGTTCATAAAATATTTTTTTAAATACTCATTTTATACACTGTAATTAACTGTGGTTTACAGTATATTTATAGTGAGTATTAACTTATCTTTTTGTGAAAGTTCCCATTTAATTTTTATTTTGGAGCAATTTTCCTCCCGGTGCAAAATGGACACAGCCACGCGCATGCCCTAGAATGCCACACCCAACCAATAGTCTATTCACTAAGTAGACAATAGTTCTTGATGTGGTTATAAGTTCATAACAGTTATCAGCTGCGTCAGAGCGCTATTGAGAGGTACAGAACGCTCCCTCGTGTGCGTGACCCACTTTCCCCTGTTTAATGTTGGCTTTCCAGTGTGATGTGGGCGAGCGGTGCGCAATGAAGCATGGACCGCGCATCGGCAGACTTTGCGACTGCCTGAGAGGAACTGCGTGCAACTCCTTCTTCCTGCGCTGCTACTGAGCAGCGCGCGACCACCTCCACTCAGGCGCATTATAAACGGAACCATTTTCACCGGACCAAGGCGTGCGACCCGTCGTGTTCCACCTAACCGTTATTACTAGTCAGTCTCTTATACTGCATGCGTGATATTGTCTTTGTTTGTCGGCTCGTCTCTAAATGAAAACGCATCTGTGTGATTAAATGGATTTATTTTTCTTTAATAAAAAATGTCGAACGAAGCTGCGTGGCATCTCTATTTCTGATCTCCTCCTCACTGACCTACCGATACAATACAGATATAAACGTTAGCAGACATTGTAATTATCCCAAGTTAAAGATTCTGACAGATTTTGTTTCGCAAAATGGAAATAATTCCTGTCATTAGTGTTGTATAGTATGTCTTATAACTTTGTACGGTGATTGACCACAATTCCACCCGCGGTGTAGTAGCTATAGCTTGATACAACGGCATCGCCAATGATTTCGAAACGGGACATCCCACAACTGAAATGACAATTGCCCATCACATTATGTTGGTCCTGGACAAATGATATGTTAAGTCCATATGTTTCATATGTTTTGTCAACAAAGATGAAGGGGCAGCAAGAGACATCTCACGCGACATCACAACCTTATCAGACGAAGCTGCATTTACGCGATCGGCAATGAGACAGGAAACACGAGCCTTTGCGCTTCCCGCCCTTTCCGCGGCGTGCAGATAAGAGGATTTGACCTTTTCCATTTTAAAGGATCAGCATAATACATTCTGAGAATGAACGCACATTCCGTTCAAAAAGGTTACCTTGCGTGAAATACAGCTGTATCCAGCGACCATGACAGATCAAAGCATATTCCACATGGACGTGTGTGCTAATTGATGGTTTTATCATTAGCCTAGCGTAATAAATTAAACTGCATTTTCAAAGTCACTTGCCTTTAAATTATGGCCACAGACCTCACGTTGTGTGATTCTCACGTCACCCAGCTCTCGTTTAGCCTCTTTAAAAAGGTTACAAACAGCACATTATATATACGAAAGAAAACGATCGATTCCAGTGTACTATGTCGTACTGCTTCATAGATGAAACATGTAACTGCCGGACCTGACGCACAACCCAGCTTGTGTACGGGTGTAAAATTATATTGTCACAGACTCAGCTCTTGTCGGATGTAACCCGTCTAAAAACGGAAAGGATTACTCCTGCAAGTAGTGAAGGGATTAGGGGCGGCGCGGTCTTCACCCTTTCATCCTTTTGCGTAACCGGGAGCTCGCAGACGACTTGAAGCTACAGTGAACGTGTATTGATTATACTGAAATTCTATTATTCGATTCTATGGGCAAGCATGTCTGGAAAACCTGGAACTACATGTAGGCACTGCATCAACTAACATCTCATACACGAACCTTTTGAGTTTTAGGAAACGCGAAGGAGATGTTTTAAGCATATTGCATGTTATTGGCAGACGTCATTTAAAAAAATCACTAATCAATATGTGGAGCTAAAGAGCGAATTTCAAATGGGAAAAGACGGAGAAGTTCTATATTCACGCGTGACAGTGTGGCGGTTGGTACGAGGTTAGTACGTGGACTCATATGTACTCCGTTAAATTAACACAGAGCATTTTACTGTGGAAGGGTTTCTTATTTATATACCAATTTATATGGTACCGCGACGACGGACGCCTTTCCCAAACAGCGAGTGCAGATTTGAGGTAGAAGTGTCACCGACACCTGCTGACTCAGCCAGTGTTCACACGCGCAAAAGGCGTGCTATCCGACGCCTGCTTCGGATAACCCCGGCGGGACAGAACAGGCTAGATGACCTGCAACCCGTTCAGTACCTTGGATAGCGTCCCACAACTTTGACTCACTAAAGCGCACGCCTGTCCCCGCGCGCGCTGTACGGCCGAGTGTGGCTGGTGCTGTCGCCTTCAGACCGCTTTTCAGGCGAAAAAAAAAACAAACATGGAAAAGCTCCCAACCCTTTCCTTAGCGCTGCTCTTGTGTGTGTGTGTGCACTCCAACTCACTAAGAGCTCACGCGAGGTTGGCAGAGGACTTGCCTCCGGAAACAGTGGACACGGAAGAGCAAAAGAAGGAACTGGTGAGTTCGTGTTCGGAGCGTCAGGTTCGGAGTGCCTGCCACATGATGTGTAATGTAGCCTCATGTAATGTAATGGTAGCCTTCCATAGCGCAAAATGTTTGTCGACACCCGACTGCCCCCATTTTCGTTGTGCGCCATTTAGGCTTATTTAGCCAGTTGCGGTTTGAATTCGCTTACAGCACCTACAGTGGAAAGTGGGCCATTAACAAGAGAGCACTTAAACCCTGCTATAGGAAATAACGAGGCCTACATCTAAAGTCAATGACTGAGAACATATTACTGGGATACAATGAGACCCAGTTGTTCAAATGGTCTCTCAATGAAAACACATTACATTACACAACTGAGTCCATCGTAGCCTACATATACACATAGAATATATTTGTGAGTATGTTATATTATAAACGCTTATAAAAATGTACCAAGACCCAGTATTTGACCATGCTGAGTTTGTTCGACAGCAGGTAAAACGGAACCATAGATAACTCATCAAAAGATATAAACCGATCATTCTACTGTCACATTTCAAAATGTGGTCCTAAATGACATTTATTCAATAACAAAAAATTCTAGAATACATTTTAGTAACGGGGTAAATATAGGAGTTTGATTCAACCCAGATTACGGAGATTGAAACGTATGCAGCGGTGTGACCTACTGGAGGCTACTACTCAAGTTAACCGCTATAGCGTCAAGACCAAACTAAAGCCTCCTAACTCGTCAATTTCTTGTTCGTAGATGGTCGTTCTTCACAACGTCCTGGAAGATCTTCAGAAGAGACAAACGGCTATTTTGCGGAGGAAGTACAGCAGTCTTCCCGGGGTTTGCAAACGTCTGAGGAGACGGATAATAACAAGAATGGTACAGAAATATCTTCGCCAGGTCATACAACACTGAATAGCAGCACTTCAGAAAATGGAAATGAGCTTTTCTAATTGTGGTGTTGATGGAAGATTTTCGTCAAGTGAACACATGGCAGAGATAGAACTCTTAAAGTAGCGAGTGATAGATACCGCCTTCACATATATTATAATGCACGTGCCAGCATTGCTGCATTTAAATTTGACGCCGGTTCCACTTTTTTGTGGTTTTGGCACGACACCTAGTGGCAACTCCTCAGCACCTCAGGGTTCAGAAAAAACAAATGAAGCACAGGAATTATAGATGAGACCGTTTTAAGAAATTGGTGGTTAAAATTTCAATTTCCCCTAAACCTGCACCTTGTTTTCCCTTCTGTCGGCAGTGCAACGTCGACGGCTTCTGCTCGGTGAAAAAGGGGCCGCGATACCGTCAGCTCTGCCGCTGTCCACGCGGTTCCAAGTGCAGCTACTTCTTTCTCAAGCATTATTGACGCAGTTTGCAACGCTCAATGGACTCTTTAAAACCACACTGCAATACAAATACTGCTCGCATTAGACTCAGATCCCACATGCTCTTTTCTACTTTTTGTAACTTTTCTGACAGCTAAGTACATTTCAAAAATCTGCTTAATATGCAGCTTTATACAGGAAGGTTTTCACCAAAAAGCAGTCAGTTGGTTGTTTTTTCATCCTGCATACATGCATGTAACTATTATAAACACAAAAATATCCTTCATTGTACACAAAAAGAGCCCATCAAAACAGACTAAAACTGAGATACAAGAAAAAAACTCCAGAAAGTGAACTGTCCCTTTAAAACACTCCTATAAACCTAAAAATCAGATGAACTCACAGTATTAAACCCCCACACACTCATTAATACACAAAAGCACTCATCAAGGTGTAAGATTGAGTCTCTTTCATTGCAGCATTTCCTTTGTCCGTCAAAGGAAAGCTGAGTCCCACATTGTTTTATAAAAATACATTTACAGTAGAGGAGGCAGGAAGCAAAAAAAAAAAAAAGACAAGTTCAAGACAAATTTGATTCCAGATATACATCTTAAATTGAGGCACCACAGCACAGCCCAACCCACCACTGAAATGCCACGCCACTCCCTCTCCATAGAAGTGAGAAATTAACATTCGCCTTTCTGTAAACATTTACAACACCCTTTTACGCAACATCACTTTGTCGGCAGGACTAAAATGGAAGTGCCCCCCGCAAAGTGCTCGCTTTGGGCCAACAGATGCTTTTGGCACCCACTGCTGGTCATGAGGCTTTTATTTGGGGGGGGGGGGGGGTGACTCCTTGTTTCACAGATTCCATCACCATTCATAGCAGTCAGAATTAAATACTGTACTCATCACATGCACAGCACTACTTAAAAATGCAAACATTTTAATTCCATATTTGAACATAAGTTGGGCTCCATTTTATTAAGAGGAGGATTGCAGTAAATGCATTCATTCATTAAGTGGGTTGCAGATACCAATCGGAGAGACAGATCCTTTGGCTCAACAGGACCAAGGCAAAGAGCAAGGGAACCAAGACAGTACACTGATGCATGTTAATTGATTCTTATCACAGACTGGTCAGTGACCCCACTCAAATGGGGTCAAAGATCTGCCTCAGTCCCTGACTGAAGAGAACAAATGAAAACCCCCAGCCTGGCAGGCCACCAGCGGGGATACTTGAGCATCACCGGAGCAGCACGCTATTGGCAGCCACTGAAACAGAACACTATAGCAACTTCAGCTGTTCAAATTCTTACAAGAAGCATGTTACCTTTTAAAATTATTTGCAGGGGCGTGTAGTTTACCCCCTCCCCCCCAAAAAAAGGTAGCAAGCTTGACACAATTACATGTTTCGCTTAGGGCTGGGCGATATATCGTAGTGATAATTATCGCGTGCAATAATGGTCGTCGCCACCGTATAGTGTATCACCTTTCTTTTGTCTTCTTTTTAATTATACCTGAAGCGTTACTAAACAACTAAAGAGGCTGTGTAAAATGCTTCCAGAGAAAAACGTAACCGCTGTTACCTACTGGGTGTTGACAGCCAAGACAGCCAATCAGCAGCAAGGTCGCACAGCTTCCGTGTGATCATGTGATGTGTTTCTGCCAATTGCGCGGAAGCTGCAAGGCCTTGCTGGCTGTCTTACGGTCAAGCAATAGGTGACTCCAAAAGTCTCCTCCAAAAGCGTGGTTGTTTGCTATCGCGTCAGGCATAATTAAAGAGAAAAAGACAAAAAGAAAGGCGGTACACCACGCGGTGGCGACGACCGTTCTTGCACGCGATAATTATCACTGCGATATATATCGCCCAGTCCTAGTTTTGCTGTTATTTTACATGCCAGGTAATACTCGCAGTAGCAGCCAATCCAGCAACTCCTCTGCAGCAAAGCTAAAAACACTGGTATATATACACACACACACACACGGAATTCTACCAAACCCCCAATAAATACAGAACACAAATCTGCTTTTGCAACAGCATTAATCCAGGATGGTAAAAAAAAGGGTATCCACAACTGGACATGCAATCTACCATTATCCACAAACTGGATCGACCAGGTTCGGAACCAGGAAATTCCAGTCTCTCTTTGACTGAAAGAATGACCTCCCCAGCTGCTGTACAGATTCACAGATCCTTAATCAACCTGGATTGGCTTACAGTAGGACACAAACATGGAGTGAGGGATCCCCATTACATGAAGATCTTCACATCGCCAGGATTAGCTGAGAAGGAACACTGGTCGAGAGCACCGCAACCCATCCTCATACAATGAGGATCAAGTGTGGGTTAAGCGGATGATGTCACAGGGATCTGACTGATGATGTCATAGGGATCAGACAGATGATGTCATAGGGATATGTGCAACGTTTGCTTTAAATGGCTGAAGCTGATCTTAACTCAGTGCATACACACAGCTGTCTTCATTAGTAGAAACAGTCAGTGCTATAAATGCTCTTTGACTGGAGTCTCTCTCTGAGGCAAACAGCATCTTTATTAATACTTAAGACCATTAGACTGGAGTAACACTGACAACCGGAATTTTCGTTTTTTTTGTTTAATTGTCCTCATGAAACAAACATGCCATGCAGTCCAGATGACCAATAAACCTCCTCTGAACTATTCGCTGGTGAAAGGAGAACCGATCGATGGCAAACGGTCACAAAAACTAGGAATTTTTCCGAGCATTACTACCCACTGCATTTAAAATCGGTTGTCGACTTTCTTTGTTCAGGAAAGACCTGATCACAAAGTTCCAATGGCTAGAAAAACACATCAAGCGCATATCCCTGTCTCTGACATACACAGCAGCAGAGTGAAGCATGCTGGGAATATAAACTCCTCCCCCCCCAGTCAAGACTCAGCATGACCTTGGGTTTCAGCAAACAATGGAGAACTACTCCACCCCGTTACAGGTCTCGCGGTTCCCATCCAGCACGACCGCACCCAGAACACCAAGTTTACGCGGCACACCGACAGCTCTGCGCTGCGGCCTCCGTTAGCCCGGCACCAATTAGTACAGAAATTAAGAGTAATGTCCAGAGTTGTGCTTTGTCTCTTAACCGTCCGCTCAGTTTGAATCCAAAGGCTGAGGCTATACCGGGAGCACCGCACACCGCCATTGTAAAAGCCTGACCATCTCCAAACGCCTCGTATCCTTTCAACGCAGGTTGTTCCCGAAAACAGGCTTGACTACTGAAAATCAGATGTACGCATCTCCACTCCAGGTACAAATCTCGCAGTCTATGGTACTTTGTTAAAAACGTACGCTTATATATTACAAAAAAAGGTTAATGAACTTAGTGGTAGGTTTTCTTATCTACACTTATATACAAAACATGCTTCACTTTTAACATCCACCCAAAAATTTCACTGAATGTAACACCAGGCCTCACAGTCATTTTAAAAAAATTTATCACGAGAACAGGCTTAGCGGCATAAGCTGAAATGGCCCTTACGAGGAGCTTGGGGCACGGGGGGGGGGGGGGGTGGGAGTTGGGGGGCGACGATCAAACAAGCTGACGTTCCCACTTTTGAGTCCAGCAGAACACGCGGTCAAAAATCACCGCGGTCACAACTGTCCTACCCCAACTGCAGGCCAATTAACCGTTTATGCTCCCCCCGAACCAGAGGACCCGACTTTAATCTTTTTCATGTCCAGCCTGGGCTGACGTCAGGGGTCAGGGGTAACGGTCCATGAGTCATCTGCATGACCAGCAGGCCCAGTACAATACATCACCGATTCACTGATAATATGGTTATCGCCACTTTGTGTTGTAGATGAACTCCAAACCAGACTTGCAGAATCTGTAAAGACAGGGAGCGGGTAGGGATGTCCTCATGCATTCCAGACCCAATATTAAATAATAAAAATTATATAATTAATACGAACACCTCCTGTTAACCTTTTATGTCTTCACATTTTTTCCAGAAGAGAGAATCCAAACTGCCCTTGATAATAAAATGTAAAAATTAATTGAAAAAATTAAAATCCGGTAGAGTATTTTACAGGATCACGGTTCAACAGTACGCCTTTAACTGATGTGTGGCTTCCTCCCCGACCACAGCCAGGAGTGGTCAAACAAGCAGCACTTGTGATCTTGGGTGTGGTTGAGATTTTGTTTTTTTGCAGGTGTGCCTGGTTTAGGTCATGCAGTTCCCCCACCCCGTATCTTCCCTTGGGAGGGAGGGGGGGCGGGGATGCTAGATGGACTCGATCTGCCGTCTGACTTTTTCGGACGCCAGGCGGTCTAATGAGCGTTGCCGGGCGACGACCACCAGGGCGAAGAGGACGGTCAGGCCCACCATGGTGCCCTCAAACTTCCAGAAGAGTCTCTCCTCCATGAGGGCGGAGCGGCAGCTGGAAGGGGGGGGGGGAGATTGAAACAAATAACTACATTTGCTGTCCTACGTGGAGCTGAGCGTATCCAATTCCCAAATTCCCACCCCGGCTCGGAGGCTCACCTCTTGTACTCGTCCTTCGTGGACTTGGCACAGTTGATTTTCTCCACGAATCCCGTGGGGCTGCAGGCCGCCAACGTCTTCTGGAGAGACGGGACACAGAGTGAGTCTGAGTACCGAGTACAGCATGCACACACACACCCGCATGCGCGCGCGCACGCACGCAGACACACTCTCACACACACGCACGCTCACACACACATCCGCATGCACGCACGCACGCACACAGACACACTCTCACACACATGCACGCTCACACACACACCCGCATGCACGCACGCACACAGACACACTCTCACACACATGCACGCTCACACACACACCCGCATGCACGCACGCACACAGACACACTCTCACACACACCCGCATGCACGCACGCACGCAGACACACACTCACACACGCGCACGCTCTCACACACACCCGCATGCACGCACGCACACAGACACACTCTCACACACACCACGCTCACACACACACCCGCATGCACGCACGCACACAGACACACTCTCACACACACCCGCATGCACGCACGCACGCAGACACACACTCACACACACGCACGCTCACACACACACCCGCATGCACGCACGCACACAGACACACTCTCACACACACCCGCATGCACGCAGACACACTCACACACGCGCACGCTCTCACACACACCCGCATGCACACAGACACACTCTCACACACACCTGCATGCACACAGACACACTCTCACACACACGCGCGCGCACGCACACACACACACCCGCATGCACGCACGCACACAGACACACTCTCACACACACCCGCATGCACGCACGCACACAGACACACTCACGCGCACGCACACACACACACCCACATGCACGCAAGCACACACACACACCCGCATGCACGCACGCACACACACATACCCGCATGCACGCAAGCACAGACACTCTCACACACACACGCTCACACACATGCACGCATGCGCACAGACACTCTCACACACACACACACACCCGCATGCACGCACGCACAGACACACTCTCACACACACGCGCACGCTCGCACAGACACACACTCACACACGCAAGCATGCACGCACACAGGCGCACGTACGCGCGCACACACACGCATGCGCACACACACACACACTCACACACACGCACACACGCAAGCATGCATGCACGCACGCACGCACGCACACGCGCACACACACAAATTAAGGCTTATGTCTTAAGAAAATGTGTTTGACACAGACATAACAGCCGAAAGGTCAATCTATGACATATAACAGAAACAGACCGAGGTAAAAAATAACCCCTATGTCCTGTGGGCACAGAGCTGGTTCGCCTTTCAGCAGAGAAAGGAAAAGAGAATGGGAGACAGAGGGAAGGGGAGACAGAGAGGGAGCAAGAGAACGACAGCGGGGAGAGATGGAGGGATAGGGACAGAGAGAGAGAGAAAGAGAAGGAAGCGGTCCTCACCGACTGGAACGCATTACACTGGGCGCACTCTGCTGATACCACAAACTCCTCCACCTGCCAGCAGGGCATGGTCACGGCATGAGTCACTGCAAGACACGTCCCCCGCTACATCAATGGCAGGCACTTTGCACGCACAAGAGCAGCAGCAGCTAGGCTGCAAACGCTAACTGTGTGCACATAGAAATGGCGGAAGGCCTACCTCCACTGATAAAGAACGTTCTGAGCCAAAAACCCAAGTTTTATAAACGTAAGGAGTGGGGTGGGTATTTACTGAGGGGATTTGCAGAAGGCCTACCTCCACTGATAAAGCTCTTAGACAAAAACCCAAGGGGGGTTACTGAGGAGCAACTGTACACGGTTAATAAATTGGTCCATTGCTTAATTTTAATTATTTTTATTTTATTTATTTATTTATTTTTTTAACATACAATGAGTGTTCGACAGGAAGGAGTCTTACCTGGAGTCTTTTCTTCACTCAGAAAAGCTGCACCAAACACTCTGTGTGTGACAAGAAGAACAGGTGAGTTCAGAAGTTACACACACTACGAAATGCAGTACAAACAGAGTGCTGATCCTCGTCGGAAAACCACAGTTCCACAAGGTAAGCGCGCACGCATCCGCGTGCTTAACCGCACCTGAGGGATATCAGTCCCCAGAAGAGCGCGTGCAAGGCCAGGAATCGCGGTCTGAGGCAGCTGATGATCCGACAATCGCTCTCCATTCCGACCGTCTTCTTCGCGCGAGCCACACCCGCTACACTCCTGCAGTAATAATCTGTTGAACAACGGAAAAGAAGAAATATTTAGAGAGACTTTTGGAGTGCCACAACAATAAAAAGTCATTAGGACAAGCCAATTATGGAAGTAGTGGGCACAACTAGGGCTGTTTTCTACTGCACATCGATGGGAACGCACTTACAATCCTTTTGAACGAATGACAAAGGTCACCCTTCTACGCCCGTGTAGTAGATAATGTTGCTGGCTAGTGCGTTAGCTTGTGGCTGGACTGTTCAACATTCTCTCCCCTGGTCCTCCTGCTGGCTAATTAACGTCATATATTCACAGTATTCTCCCTGTCCCCGATCACATCAATGGAGAGCCTCACAAGACTCTTCTCTGCACCATGTACACATGGCAAGATAAACGTCATAAAATAGCTACGTCACAATTTGATAACTTGCGCTGATCTGACGGACTAAATAAGTTAAGTAATAGTTACTTCACCATGTTTCTTAACTAGCTAAAGACCAATCATTATCAAGAGATAACGGCCTATCTGGAATATGTTATGTTCTGCTACGATCATGGCTTGTAGATGTTATGTCAGAGTTGGCTTGATGCAAGCCTACGTAGTTAGCTTCTTTATCAGTATCAGTGTTAATACTGGACACCAAATCCAGCATTTCTGTGCTATGAGCAAAGATCCGTGACAACCAGACCCACTCAGGAGATGGAAACGTGACCTACTCTTAAAACAAAAATTCACCAAAATAACAGGCTAGTTCAGACTAGTGTTCCGTTCACGTAACAAAAACGTGGCCTGCATTTGCCATTTAGCATCGTTATCTCATCAGATTCGTCGTTAGGTTTAGGTTAAAGACAAACTCGTCCTTGTCATTAATCACACACTCTGGCTATTAGCCAGTTAGCTACAAAGATCAAAATGAAACCAACCAAGCTCTTGGTTGACGAGCGAACTAGTTAATAACTGGAGCTAACGTAACTAAACAGCTCGTTAACTGAACGTACATGTTTAACGTAATCAACTAGCTTGGCATATTATTCAATGGGAAACAGTCAGCTAACATTAGTCAAGAAAATTCTATCACGCAAACTAGCCAAGCGTAACAGTGGCTATTTGGCACACGCTTATTGAGTGGACGCAGAAAGTTGACTAACACACATCGGTTACACAAACAACTAATTTAACTTATTAGACTAGATTGGTAACACACGATAGAAATGACAGGATTATTTCAAGAAAGCGTCAACCTCCCACTGTGGGTACTGTTTTTGGGTACTGGATTTAGTTTTCAACGAAATCGAAACGCATTTAAACTAGCTCACGCTAGAACCAAGATAGAGACTACGAAGCTTTCGTGGCTCAAAAGGCAGCTAGCACTAGCTAATAAACTGTAGCTAGCATGTGATCTAGAAAAACAATTATATGAATTAAAGACACATATTTGCTAAATACACACCAAAACTCTTTTCTACACTCTTATCCTGGACGTTGACCACTGGCGTCCGCTGAACAATTCTGTTCTTTTTGTATAAACATTCATTTTTTGATCTTCAGATCAAGAGTCCACACGGGCTTCCGTCGACGCAGCCATCTTGAAATGTGTTGGCAAACGAAGAGTCAACCTCAGTTCATCTCCAGGCTCATTTGGCTTCCACGCTGGCGTGCGCAACTTACAGCGACCCCTGGCGTCTAAACAGTGAAGCCAACTTTCTGACAGTCCAAAAATAAAAAATCCCTCGAGGAGCCAAGTCCAAAAATTAAAGAGATTCCAAAAACAACTTCGTGCCTATGACCACATGTGAACCTTTAAGCGTTTATTTGGTCAGGCTTTGTTGGATTTATTGACAATGAAGCCACAATGTACAATTTACCACTACTAACATTTTTCCTTAGCCCTGTCACAAAAATAATAGAATTAGTTGTAGGTACTTATGTGACTGTGAGGTAAGCATGCAGATTTGTGTGTCTTTGTGTGCGTGTATGTATGCATGAGACAACGTTTTCCATATTCCTATGTGTGTGTTTGAAAAAGTTTTTCAGGTGTTAAGACCACTACACATCTATCAGATTATCAGTGATGAAACAGGCTTTAAAATCTGCCAGGTATACTATAGTAGTTGATTATGTGTGAGTAGTTGAGATTTCTGTACTATGCAGAGTTTACATAATGGCCCAATTTTTACCTAACCCTTTTTTAAAGTCCTCATTTAACTTTTCAATTTCCTCTTTTAATTTACCGTAGGTTGGGCGAGTAAACTGATCCACTGCCTTTCTGGTGTGTGTTTTAACCGTTCCCACACATCATCTAACCAGAGTGAGGAAAGAGCTTATTGTGTGCATGCCAGTGTGCACAGAGGCATCCTGCTCAGGAAAAAGGAAAACACTATCTGTGAATTAATTTGCAAGAAATGTTGGTAATGCCTCGTTGTCTGCAATCAGTTAGGTATGTAAAACAGTGGTTTCTAACTGCATCATTATTACAACGCTGCCATAAAACAAAATTATGCATTTTACATAATACAATACACATACAATACACTTCTACTAATACACATTTAATGCCCTTTCACTAATACACATGCAATACTCTTTTACTAATAGACATGTTATACACTTTTACTAATACATGTAACACCCTTGCCTGTATATATTTAGGGGTCCTGCATAGGCCTGTGTCCCCTACAGGTATGACAAGAGAGCTGTATTTGGTGATGCTTATATATGTATGATAGAAACACGACATGGTGACTTCAAGGGACAAAATAATTTTCTTAGAACCACAGATAAAAAGATGCTATAAAAGGTATATTTTTGCTTGTTACCACCCTGGTAAAGACACTGTTAGTGCACAATTATAGAATGCATAAATGCAATAGAATATTACTTATTACAGTGTCATGCTGTATTATAAACACAGCTTTGCATCTGTACAAACTGCAACTGAAAATTTTGTATTTACATAGAGGCCTGTAATGCTCAGTAATTTAAGAACAGGGACAATCTCTTTATGCATGTTTTATGTTTCAATTAATATGAACAATATGAGTACAGGGGGTTGCTAGGTGGCTCCTTCTTAAGGTACTGATCTGGCAGGGCGACACTAGCCCCGGAAGGGAGAGCGGACAGCTGGTCGTACTGTAGGGACCTCTGCTGGCTAATCTGGCGGCAATGAAGTGCCGAAGAAGTGTGGCAACTCTTGTCTATGCAAGATGGATTATGCGGCGCGAGACCCACGGGTACACAGCAGTGGGATAAAAGGCGGTGGCTGTTGTGCTTGCGTCGGATGTATGAAGGAAGATGTAGCAATGAGCGCTGTGTAGCAAAGGAAATACTGTGGACCTATCCCACTTGTTATGCTCACTCAGAAAATAGCCCACTACTCAGAAGCTTCCCACGGATCTATCAGAAAATCAGTTGACTGCAAATTAGCACATCAAATGTGTTGAGTTTCCCTCATAAACAATATGCATCGTCGCGCAAACTGCACAGTAAAGCGTCCAGTGTTAATTCATATCGACTCTCAATTGAGATGATTCGACTCAATAGAGATAAGCCCAACAGGGACCAGATGCACTTTTAAAGAATGGCATGTTAAACTGATTTGTGGCAGTTGTCTAAAACTTTAGGTCACTCAAAACGACAAAGACATTCAGAGTCTGAAGTAATAAAAACATGTTATTGACTTGGTTGCTAAAATATATCTTTTGAAAGTACCCACAGGCTGTCGCCAAATTTATTTCTTTTTTTATTTTTATTTTTTTGAAAAAGAAAGGGTGAGCCAATTTGCAAGCTTTTCTTGGCAACTTTTATCAAAAGAGTAACGGGAAGGCTGTCTCTTCCGAGAAGTTGGAATCTGTAATTGGACTAGATCCAGCAATTCCTGTCAGCGACTTCCCACTTCTCACAACGACCCAATGAATTTGAGACATTCCCGATACAGGCTAATATCCCATAAACACACGCTATTCGCGTGCAATGTGACATTTGACAGGTTCCCAACAAATAAACTCAGTGCATCGATTGCTCCTGACATTTTGTCAGTTTACACGAATTGCAGCGAACATTCGGGGATTATTGTGAGAACACATACTTCAAGCATTGAGTCTGTTTAACAGCACAGGTCGTGTTTGCGCGCGCGTATGTTTTTAATGTAGTTTGTTGTCGAAAGTATCTTCATGTTGTTTTGATTTTTGGGTCTATGTTAGTCTTATTACATTACGTTCATTAGGTATTAATCGGGGAGCGCCTCACCGCCAAAGTGAAGGGCACCAAGGAACGAAATAACTCACGCGGAGGGTTGTGTTTCGAGTCCGCTATGGATGATTCCCCAGACTGGATGTACGGAACAAAGCTAGCCTCGATGGCCGGACTGATGTGTGCCACCTTGGCCTGTGGCATCGTCCCGCTGTGGGCACTTAAAGGATCGGGGAAGTGCAGCGCCGATCCAGGTAACCAAGACCTTGAAGCGCGCGGGTCTCAGATTAGGTGGGGCTGCAAACGGAAAATCAGGAAGACATACAAATTATATTATTATTATTATTATTATTATTATTATTATTATTATTATTATTATTATCGTTGTTGTTGTTGTTGTTGTTATCTTGTTAATGTTTAATCAGTGTTGCAAGTCATGCTTAAAAATGAAAACTCATCTTAAAATAAAAATTTTCCATTATATTTTTTTGAATATTAAATTCATGTTTAAACTTGACTGCTCTTGTGAGCAATGCATTCCATTATGTTAACATATTAAAACTGTAATTTTTTTCCAGTATGGCGTTTGGTGAATTGTCCCGGAATAACCCTACGCAATAAAATGTTCAGTATTAAATCAACTCTTACAAAGTACATAGGGTCCTAACAGGACTCATACAGTAGGTGTTCTGTCAGAGTTGAATTTACACTGAATATTTTACTGTGCACTATTATAAAAAGCAAAAGGCCTATTTTTAAAATGACAGTACACCATCTGGGTACAAAGATTGTCTTATGAGTCTTTTTTAACCCTGCAGTTATGAAATCAGAAGTCATAATCAATGTTACTTGCCACAAGTCTATTACAGAAATAAAATCAATTATGATGTGTGTTTTGTGATAAAAATGAGTGATGTGGACTGATGAAGTAGAGTCTCTCAGGACTGTGAAGTCGGAAAACAGTTATTCACTGATTTATTGATGAGTGTCAGGTTGTTTGTGAAATGCGCTATATAAATACATTTTTATTTGATTTGATTTGATTTGTTCCGTTTGGCAATATACTGTATCTGTCATTTTGAAACATGAAAACGTGGGCAATAACATTGTCCACATAACACAACACAAATTAATGGCTCAACAGGTGTTGGGTATTTTTTTCAAACATCAGCTGTCTGCAACAAACTCTATTTTTGTACTTCCTCCATGACTTCCTGTGGAAATTCCCTGTTATTAAATACATACAGTATTTGATCTTTTGAAAATAGAACAACATCATGTAGATGCATATTTAAAAAATTAATACATGAATGCAGCTTTTGAAGCATGTCAAAATACTGTATTTACACGGGGAAGCATTGTGTTCTTTTGGTTGTCTACATTCTATTTAATTTTCCACCTAATTAATCTCTCCTCAGGTTTTTCGTTCTTTCTTTCTTTCTTTCTTTCTTTCTTTCTTTCTTTTCTTATGCATAAATGTTTCCACGGAAGAGAGGCTGTCAATAGCATATTCAAGATGTGTAAAATAACTAACTTTCTGTTCAAATGCTTTGTAAAAATATCTAATGAAAAGTGTGTCTTTTATTGGAGTGATGGAGGAAGGTTGGGGGTTGCAGGTTTGATTGCACACTACGGCAGGAACAGGGCTAGGCCTCCACATGTGTTGCTGTTTTGCAAACAGAGAAACAAGGCCTATGGGCTCTTTAGTCAATCAGTGACTTGAGTGCTGAAACACACTGAAAGCCAGCAGGCGCTGCAGTCCTGCAGGATTTTACTTTGAGATCCCTGCTGTAAACCAATCATAAGTGACCCAATTCATGAGGCTTGGAAAAAACACGACCTAGCCCTAATGTGAGTGTTAGCGTGGATGTGCAGTCTTGTCTAAAATCGTGACACCGCCCCCACACTGACTTCTCCCTTCCTACTTCCCTCTCTCTGTCAATTTCAATTTCATTTTGCTTTATTGGCAGGATAGCTACAGTCATATTGCCAAAACAACACATGTAAGACACAGAAACATGGAAACCACATAAACAACATGTAACAAATATGACGCACAACATATAATAATAATCTCTCTCTATCCCTCTCTCTCACTCTGCCTGTCTCTCTCTGTTTCTTTCTCCCTCTCTCTCTGTACCTCTCTTTCTTGGTCTCTCTCTCTCTCTGGTATGGTGTGGTGGCACAGTGTTGAGTTTGGTGACCTGCTTTTCGGGTGGTGTTTTCCTGTCAGCTTGCCTCCTGGACCTGGTGCCTCACCACCTGTGCAGCATGAGCGAGGCCTTCCACAGCCTGGAGATCAAAGTAAGAGCTGCGATCTGCGCGTTTTTACAGCCCATCTGCCGTCAGAATGTCCTCAACTGGCCATTTTCCCATCTGTCTCGATGTCACTCCGGAAGCCATCTTAGTTTTGAAAAAGGGCTGCTCTGAAACGGCATCCCTGCCTTGTAAGGACCTGAGATCTTTATCTGAAACCAGTTGTGACCCGTCTTCCGAACGTCTGCTGATCTTACATTACATTACATTACATTCATTTGGCAGACGCTTTTATCCAAAGCAACGTACAAAAGTGCATTTTCATGATCGTAGACAACTGCTGAACACGGGTTCAGTAAGGTACAATTACTTATTTTGTACAGCTATTTCTAGCCGAGAACAATGAACACTATCCTGGTCTAACATCTGCAAAGCCAACTAGGCAGAAGAATAAGCTACAGTATTAGGACAAATACAAATTACCAAGAAGTGCAGGGATGGGGCAACATGTAACAAGTGACAGGAAAGGGTTTTTTTTTTTTTTTTTTTTTAAATACAGCGTGGTGGTGGTTAGTCTAGGTATAGTCTGAAGAGATGAGTTTTCAGGCCACAGCTTCGGAGAGGGACGGGGAGTTCGTTCCCCCCGGATCTGAGATTGCTGTGCAAGTCCTCAGTTTAGAGGGCTGTGAACCCTTGTGCTCTCAACCCCTGTTTGTGCGTGTGTGTGTGTATTTCTGTGTTTGTGTGTTTGTGCATGTTTGTGTGTGTGTATTTCTGTGTTTGTGTGTCTGTGTGTGTTTGCGTGTTTGTGTATGTGTGTTTGTGTGTGTGTGTGTTTGTGCATGTGTGTGTGTGTGTTTGTGTGTGTGTGTGTGTTTGCATGTGTGCATTTGTGCATTTGTGCGTGTCTGTGCTTGTGTGTGTGTGTGTGTTTACGTGTGTGTTTGTGTGTCTGTGTGTGTTTGTTTGTACAGCTTCACTTCCCACTCCCAGAATTCCTCCTGTCCATGGGCGTCTTCCTGGTCCTGGTGATGGAGCAGGCTGTCCTGGCTTACAAGGACCAATCACAGGCCGCCAAGGAAGAGAGGTGGGCCCGACTGATGGAGCCCTGTATCCAATTGCTGCGCAAGGAAGAGCAGGGCCGCTCCCCTGTCACCAGGCATGAGGAGGAGCCATGCCGTGGGGGTGGCCCCCGCGATGACCCCGCCCACCTGCGATTGGCCGGGCACTCATTCACCTCATTCACCCTGGTGCTCTCCCTCTCCTTGCACGCAGCCCTGGAGGGGATGGCTGTGAGCCTGTGGGGGGACGGCGGGTGGCGGGCGGGGGCCTACACCTCCCTGCTGCTGCGCCGGTGTCTGGTGGCCGCCGGGCTGGCGGTAAACCTGGGCCGTGCACAGTTGCGCTGCAGCGTCGTCACCGGTTGCCTCCTGCTCTTCTCCCTCGCCTCCCTGGTGGGTGTGGCCCTGGCAGAGGCCACCTCGCCCTCTCACCAGCTGGCACAGTCCACCCTGGGGGGGCTAGCGGCTGGCGCTTTCCTCTGCGTCACTTGCACAAAAATATTGACCCACCAGCAGATGGCGCCACACCGCCGGCTCCCCAGGCTCGCGCTACTCCTTGCCGGATTCGCCGTCTTCGCCGGTACCCTTTTTATAAAGATCTAGAGCCGAGCTGAGCAGCTCCTGTCCCAGAAGGCCACAGGGTCTGTGTGTTGCAGCACTGGGAATCCATTCAAGATGCTGATCTGCTGATCAGCCTGCACACCTTTGTTTCCAAGGCCAGAACTGGCTGCTGAGTGGAAGGGCGCCACAGAAATCTACCAAAATGGTGGCTCTCCAGGATTTAAGTTTGACTTAAATCTGTTTTTTATTTTTTGTTCTTTTTTTCACTTCATAATTTACCTATTGTCATATTTACCTTATTATGGCCTTAAAGTTTTTTTTGCTTTGTTTTTATTTAACATTTATTGTCTGTATTTACAATTTAAAGTTCTCATAGTGTTTCCTTGAATGGCATTTAAGTTCAACTCTGGCTTTCTAAAACATTTTGTTTCACTGTGTTTATGTTTAAATGGTGTGTTTCCTAGATGTGAGATGAACTGTACCTTGTGAATGCTGCAGAGGAAAACACTGATTTTTGGCTCTGCCGGAAATATCATTCTTAGGGAATAAAACGTCCTCAGCTCAAGTATATTTGCTAGTAACTGTGTGCTGAATCCCAAAAAAATAGCAGAAAGTAACATGAACATCACTTAAGCTGATAATTTATTACATAAATGAATGAAGTACAATGAGCACATCAGTGTGCTAAATGTGTAAAAATTACTTGCGGTCTGACCACACATGAAGCACTTAAACAGATAAACCATTTAACAAGTGACATACATTGACCTCCTGAGGACTTACATTTATAGACATTTATACGGGCATACGTTTGTCAGGCGATCAATGGATGTCACATGGTATATGATTTGTCAATTTAAGTGCATTATAATTGCAGTGTACTCTTCATGTCAAAATAGTTGATGTCCTTTCACTGGGGCTGAAAATCAATCAGCCAAGCAAAAGCTAATTTCTGCATCAACTGACAATGCTGGGGGTGTATTTTGGGTGTTTAATAATACACAGCTAGCGGCAAAGATGCAAAACAATGGCATGAAAAACCAACTACCATCTATTTTTTTCTTTTTGTTTTATATATTTCATTACTTTTATTGAGTTTTTATGTATTGCTTTTTGTTGTGTTTCTATATTATTTTTGAGAATATCCTACTTTTATTTTGTTTGTACTTCCTTTGATAATATTTCTTGGATGGTGAAAGCAATGACGAATTAGCTAACTGCTACTGAGGGAATCAACAATCATTTAAAATTTAACAGCTTTTCAGTACATTCATTTTGCAGATGCGCGTATCCAGGGCAACCTAGAATACAGGAAGCGCATAGTGCATAGTTAACAACGTTCCCAAACCGGCAAGTTAAAGATGCATGATCATTTAGCAGATGTTTTTATGCAGAGTGAATTTCACAACATCATTTTATACAATATACACTAAAGCAATGCAGGTTAAGTACCTTGCTCAAGGGTACAACAACAGTGTCCAACCTGGGAATTGAACCTGCAACCTTTAGGTTACAAGACCAGCTCCTTGCCCATTATACTGCTGCCCCACCCACAACCAAGAACAGACTCATGAAACTTTTTCAGCATCGTCTGTACTTGTGGCCTACTCTATACCATGGAAATATAAGGCCAAACCGTGCCCACCGTTTACAGAAATGGAATGTATTTTAAATATTTTGAACTAAAATATATAATCAAATATATTATTAATGGGGAAAAAAGTTTAAATAAAATCTCACTATCAAATATTGTAATATATGTAATAGGTATATATATATTTTTTTTCTTCAAATTTGTACTGATTTGAAATATATTTATGATTATATTTTTGTGACAGCACATTTCTGTGTACTCAGTTCTGTATTTCCAGAAAAGGCTCTTCTGGCTGTGGACCCTGTGGAGTGTATTTCAATCTCTGTCAAATTTTGTGATACTTACTGTGCACACTAACCTTTCATGACTTCGCTGTTTGCCAATAAAGTTTGCATTTCTCTGTGCATAATTTTAATCATCATAGGACAGTGTGAGAGCTATTATGTTTAGGTGTGGCAGAAAATGGTGTGCGTTTATGCAGAAGGAGAAGGGTATGCTTTCACGTTCGTTTCCTAAGTGTGCTCACAGCGATTTACAACTGAATGTGTGATCAGTCTTTAAAACGGCTGATGTTAGAATGGTATGAAAGTTGTGTACAACGTTACATCAATCATTGGGCGAGAGCTTATCCCATTTTCTGCTCCCCAACTTTTCAGCAACCCTCAGGACAGGAAGCCAGGGCGTGCATCAGCCCTTGGTGCACAGTTGTGGGAAGATAGGTAGCACACGACATATTTATGAAGAACCAACTGTACCTTTTCAACTGCAATATAATAATAGTGTTTATCCTGTACTACCATCTGTTTTGCTGCATAATTATCTTTGATCTTTAAAATGTGGCTGATACGAATATTTTAGCCTAGCTAACGTAAGGGTATTAGTGATGTGAATACGAAACACTACTGGAGAGGATATACAGTATCAACATCACTTACGCGCGTCAATATAAATAAAAAATAAACTACATGCCCCATATGTCATTGCGTTGTTTTCCTGTGAAGAGCGCTAAAGCGCTGCATAATTATTGGGCTTGTAGTTCAAATAATAGGTTGCTCCGCGCCTTCTGCACAGCTTTGCTTCCTCTTCCAAGACTACATATCCCAGTGTATGTTATGGGCAGATGTCCAGAACGCGAATGCCCCCCCCCCTCGTCCCCGCTTGCCGTCCTCCTTCGTAGTCAGATCACTTCAGTAGCCAGTTAAGATGTCTGCGGCGGGTGCGGGTGTGGGCGGTGGCGGACCGGGACCCGGTTCGGGCGCTGGTTCCGGGGCTTGTAATCCGCGCAAGTTTAGCGAGAAGATAGCTCTGCACACTCAGCGACAGGCAGAAGAGACGGCAGCCTTTCAGGAGGTTATGATGGACATCACCTCAACTCGGGTAAGTCGAGGACGGGGGAGGTCGCTTGCTAACCAGCTAGCCTGCTAATGTGGAAATAGTCGTGGAGAGACAGGCCTGTAGGGTAGCCATCGAAAGAAAACTTGGGTGCCTTGGCAACAGCCGAGAGAAATGAGGCAGGTTGTTGATGCGAAGTGAACATCAACTTGCATTCTTTGAAAGCTAGCTAGCTAGCTAACGATTGCTCGCTAACAGTGACAGTGGGACAGGCGGCGCGCTTGAGCACTGTTTGACGGATATAGCTAACATTAACATTTTTTTGAAGATGCCCACACTGGCGTCTGTCAGTCAGTGCAATGTGACAGAGGTTTGGTTAATGAAAGGCGTAGCTGACTAGCTGTTAGCTTGCGAAGGTGTCTTGGCTAATGTTAGCTATCTTAGCTTCCTACTTTGGCAAATTAATAAAGTTGTTTACATCCCAAGTAAATTAGCTAAACATTAGCTAGCCTCCAAATTTACTGAGAAGGGAATACTGCCGATTGCAATACCAGACTGATGTTTGCAACCTGCTTGTCAGTTTTATTTGTGATAACGTTAGTCTATCTTAATGGCTTAACAGATTGTTAGCGTGCTACCCTTTTACAAACTATCTTAAATTATAACTGTAATGTTAGCTACGTATCTCAAGCTGCAGCTAACACAGAGCCAAAACAATAGCGCTCAGCCCTTTTGCCTGATTTTCGTAAAAAGACGTTTGTAAAATACAAATGGCGAAATAATCATAGTCTATAGAGAATGGAGACTATTACAATGAATAACTTCTTGGTAATACAGATGCGTTCTTGTCAGATACCATTTGGTGGTGTTTAGTAAATCACATTTTAAAAATGCTGTTTTAAACATAGCTAGTATTGACAATAACATACCCATAGCGTTAATCATATACGCAGAATAATTATAAATTAAAAATTAACAATGTATTATGCCATGTCATTGATATTCATGAAGTTTGCGCCTTTATCTATAACAGCATACAGCAATGAAAAGAACAAATTACAGTAATGCTTCGGGGAAGCAAAAAAGAAAAAAAATGGCAGTCTATCAAAAAAAATAAATAAATAAACACAACAGTTTTCCAACACTAGCAGCCTAAAAGCTTGGTTGGATTTGGAGCCAGATATCCAACGATTTGGGAGGGTTTTCCACTCGAAAACGCAGCAGAGAGAAGATGAAGTGGAAGAGTCTGGCCCACTCACATTAATCACACTGTTGGCTGTAGTGAGCGGGCCCAGCACACACACACACACACACACACACACACACACACACACACACACACACACAGAGTACATTTCGTTTGTGACTAAGCAGACCCAGTAACTCTAGTACCCGTCAATCACTCACTGGGTCAGCAGTGCGCCCCGAAAATTCAGTTCCCCAGTTACCACTAGATGGCGGAAACGAAACAGTTACGGGATCCCCAGTAACGTGCTTTTTTTGCATCCCGGAAACTGAATTAAAATTCTGGTTATATTCCCCGGGTAGTGACAATTGCAGTGTCTTAATATTTATTTAAAGTTTTGAAGCCGATTAATTTAACCCAGCCATTGAATTGTGAGAAACACTATTCTGTTAGATTATCGTGACCTGTTGAGCAGATCTGGACAGGGTGGGCGTGTTGCGCTCGTTAATATTCATATCTGTAAGACGCATTATATGTAAACCATTCCTCCTCGCTTGGTTATAGCAGGTTGTCCCGTGCAGTAACATTCGACTGCCAGACAGCACGAAAAAAAGCAACGTAAGCTAGGCTTTACCATCATATAGTTAAACCTCCTGATCATTCAATGTGTAATAACGTTGTAACACTGAGCTACTGCATGCTAACATTACACCCGACAGCGGTCTCAAACTCCGGGCATTACATCCCTCATAAAGAAAGGTTTTGATTCCGCATATCTTAACTTGAAAGCTATTTAATTATTGCTAGCTAATGGTAGGTGTATATTTCAATCCATCATGTCTGTTCTGCAGCAACCGGGAGTGTCACTAGCAGTAACAGTTGGGGGGGGAGTTGAAGGGAGGAAAGGCACTGCACCATGCGCTAGCTTTTTAGTGAAGCCTCATTGTGTAGTTTCTGAAGTCCTTGTGATGGGCACTAGGAATATTAACTGTTGGTGTTATTGCAAAATTGCAGTGCCTGCAGAAACGAAAATAAAATAAAAAGCATATTGGTATTATGCATTCAGAAAAGGTGCAATGCTTAGGTATTTCCACCTTTGCTTGCCGACACAGTGGCAAGAGCATCATTTGCATATTAGAAGTAGGAAGGATTTCACCAGTGTTAGTGTTTTAGTGATGCATATTGTCCTCAGCTAACCTCATCTACTGAAAACCTGGCATTTAGCCAAGAGGGGAAAACAGGCCAATCTTAGCATGAGTTTTTCTACGTTTTTTTTTTTTTTTTTGCACGGATCATTAAAAATATTTCTGGGCTGTTTGTGAATGCAAAAAAGTATTAAATCAACACATCGGCAAAGCATTCACAGATGTCAGTTTCCTGGACATTTTTTGGGCATTTAACAGACAAACTCGTACCCAGACCTATACATTCATGACTGTATATTCTTATTCCATACAGTCCATTTATACAGCTGGATATTTACTGAAGCAACTCGGATTAAGTGCCTTGCTCAAGGGTGCAATAGAGGGGCCAGTCCTGGGAATCAAACCTACAACCTTAAATTTGAATGCCTAGTTTCCTAACCGTTATGCATAGGCCTGTCTTGTATACTCTGGTTGCCCTGGCTACATTGGCCTGCCTCCTTTGGGTCTTAGTGGGTGGGGTTGCTATGGGCAGGAGGGTTGGACAGGGGGCTTTTGTAGAAATTGAACATTTAGCCCACTTATGGTGACCACAGGTTGATTGGCAAGGCTAAATGAAGGTTTGCAATGGTCTAAAGATAAAACAAAATGCAAGGCCACTGCAGACTGCATTTTTAAGAGGGGACGGAAGGGTATTCGGTTAATTATGGACTTTCCTAACGATTTAAGATCAGGTCTATTCATCAACAGTTGGGTCACACTCAGGATTTGAACTGGCAACCCCATGGTTGCAGGACCAGTTCCACGCTTCCCAAGCATCTGCACAGCTGCTCTAAAGCAACCTGAAGGAAAAAGTGACGAGTTCTTGGAAGAGAGAGTTGAGAGTATTTAGGTTTGGTGTGTTTTGGTCCAAATTAAGTACAGTGTTCTAGTCTTCTTACCCCCCCAGTGCATGATAATGGTAGATTGTGCTTGCGCTGGCCACTTTTTAAGATTTAAAGTATTCCTGAAGTTAAAAGATCTGTACTTTTAAAAAAACTATTCATAAACCGGAAAATAATTTAAAAAATGAGTCTAGTTTTTGTAAAATACTAAATAGGAAATATTAAATGTAAATACTAAATGTCATTTCTAAATAGGAACACTGTCAGTCTGATGTGGTCAGTCTGTTCTGCATGGTTCACTTAAGGTTCACAATCGATTGGCAACCTACTGACCAATCGCAGCACGGATTCATCAAAATGTTAAAGAGTAATTGCAATCACTGTTTCAGCCTGGCTCTGCCTACTTCACATTTCTGAAAAATACTCCCTGGGGTGGGTGGAGTAGGTGTGTAAACAAATATTTTAATGCACATTATTTGTACAGCGTAGGCTCATGAAACTCGGAACAAACTGTCAAACAAGATGTTGCAGATCAATAAGTGGTCATGGTATTTGTTTTGCACCAATCATTGGGTGTGTTATTAGTTTTGCGTGTGCTCAAAGCTTTTGCATGTACTAAACATCTTAGTAAACCAGACCCTTAATGTCATGTATTTCTCCGGTACATTATGTGTAATTTAACTATAAAAAAACGATAACTTCTCAGGTACGAATTCTAACTGGGGAGATTGTTTTCTCTGTAGTTTTTTGGAGGTTCTTTCCCGATTTTCTCATTTCCTGTTTTTTTTTTGTGACAGTGTCTCACGCACTGTACAAATGAAGTTATAACAGATGTAACTTAAAGGCGCAGGGAGACTGAAAGACCGTTACTGGTTTGCCGTTGACGCGTGGGTTGTTCCTGCCGCTCCCTTCCCCCCGTAGATTCAGGCGCAGAAGGTTCGTCTGGCCCAGATCCAGGGTCAATATTACGGAGGGTCTCTTCCCAACGTCAACCAAATCGGGAGGAACGCCCCGGACCAGGTGAGAAGCAGAGATCAAGAACCGCCCTTCACTTCATCTCATTGTCACCAAATATGAATCATTTAATCAAAGTTGAGCTTGAAAATATGAATTCTGTTTTATTTTTTTATTTTTAGGCAAAAGCTTGTGACCTGTGCTTTATGGCAGTCCTCGGTTATAATTGGCTGATAACCTGAAAAAGATATGGATTTTTTTGTTTTGAAAATTGGTTAATTTTATGCACGTCTGGTGTCAGGTTCTAGTGAACCACTGTTAATGCTCCTGGTCTTGAGATTGTCTCCCCTTTTTAACTGAACATCTCTGAATTTACTTCAGTTTCAGTAACTTTTATGAAAAGTGTTGCCAGCCTGTTCACACTGTGGGATTGTGGGTAATGGGTCTCTCTCTCGCTATCTCTTTCTCCTAAATGTCTCTGAATTTACTTCAGCTTCTTGCACCTTCACTTTTATAGCAGGTATTGCCAGCCTGGTAAATAACAGTAGGATTATGGGTAATGTAGTCTCTCTTTTCCTCTCAGGCCCAGTTCCACAACCCTCTGGAGTCCAGTCGCTCCACCCGGCACCACGGCCTTGTGGAGAGGGTCCACCGGGACAGGAGGTTCACCTCCCCTGTCCGTCCCTACAGGAGACAAGTATCCTCTCTATGGTACCTCAGTCTCAGGGCCAGCAACCCCAGTGCAGCGCCCCCTCTAGTGTGGAGGACTCATGCAAATCCTTTGGATCGTGCTGTGCAGCAGCACTCATGGATTCCAATTTCACAATATACCGGGAAAATGTAGTCATTTAGGCAAGTTAAGACTGTAATTGATCTAACAGAGCTGCACAGTTTTCAGATTAAATAAATGTTTCCGGGTCAAAAAAGGTGTTGGATTTCCCTGGGCCAATTTCTCTCTCTCTCTCTCGAACATCTGTGAGTTTGTTCTGTATTAATTAGCAGTTTTATTTGAAAAGTTGCTGCCACTATCGCAATACATTTGCTTGCCACTCTCCAACTAAAGGCTCCTTGACCGTCTGGCGCAGACCGACAGCTTGCCCTACAGCTCCACCTACCTGTCTCCGCCCCCTGATCCCAGCTGGAGGAGGTAATATTCAGGACCCCTTTCCACAAAGACTTAGCCATCTATAGCAGCGCCTGTTTACGGCGTTTTAATCTTTTCCCCCCTGACTCTGGTGCTTTGGACAGGGCACTAATATGACGTGCACTAATATCAACGTGCAGATAGGATTCATGCCGTAATAGTTTCTTCAGTCTTTCTCTGACTTCACTCCTACATATCTGTTAATTGGGATTCCTTTTCATTGATTTTTTTTGTGGTGGAATTCTTTTTCCTGGCTTCCTGTCTCTTAAGGTATTCGTGTTTTTTTCCCTACTTTCACCTCTTGGATAAAAGACTCTTTTTCTTTTTTCTTCCTCATCTCTCTCTTTTTTCCACTCGCATCAAAACCGCAAAACTCTATCTTTCCTTCCTGCTTTGACTGAAGAAAACGGGAGTTGCGCTCTAAGATGGGGGAGACGGACCTCAGCTGACACTTTTGTGAGTCCGAAAGCATGTCTTCGGTTTCTTGGATGTGAACAGTTCTCTTCATGCTCCCAATCTTCTCATTGTCAAGCAATTTTTTATTTATTTATGATTTCCACCCCCTTTTTTCTTGCCCAATTTGGAGTGGCCAGCCATGTTCACTCTGCAATGTTCACCGCTGCCCCCGCTGGCGGTTCGGGGTAGCGCAGGCAAACACGTGCTTTCCTCTGAAGCGTGTGATGTCAGTCGCTGCTTCCAATTAAGCTGTGACAAGCTGGGCTCACCCACGCGTGAGTCAGAGAGAGAGGCTTCGTGGGAAGCTTGAGGTGAAAGAGCGGGCGCCCCATCGACGAGATGACGTCGCCAAACCGACGCTCGCACGTCTCACTCGATGTTCGACTCCTGTTTTCAGTCAGACTTCCTGTCTCTTATCTTCCTCTCTGCCGTCTGTCTTTCGCGTCCACCACTTATTTACTTTTTTGTTTTTTGAACAATTTTTTTCTTTTTTTGTTGCGGCCATTAACGGAGCTTTTTTTTTTTGTCGATTGCCAAGGAACTGGCCCAGCAACTTCCCCCTGGACAAACACCAACTGGTCCACCTCCCCATCACTGCTCTCAACAGGTGAACCCCCACACCCCCCTCCCCCCCATCTCTTCAGTATTCCTGAAGCAAAACACCTGTCCCACAGCAAACCCCCTTGTCGGTTTTATGGGGGTGAACCAGATGTGTTTCTGAAACTGTAGGTTTGCGTGCTTTGGGTGGTTGCGATAACGTGTGCACTGCTCCGTGGACTATTTTCAGATTTATTACAATTAAACTTTAACTATGCAGACGTACGGAACAGGGGAAGGAGCGCCGAGAGAGAAAAAACTGGGACTTTGGGCTGGGGGGGGGGGCGGTGAAAAGGAGAGGGTTTCAATCCGAAGGATGAAATGCTTTTTAGACATTTCCACGGTTTTTGGACTGACCTCAATCTCTTTCGTCCCTGTTCCCCACTCATCCCCTCCCCGACCCCCCCCCCCCCCCCATTTTTTTGTCTCGTCTCTGGCTTCTTGTTTGCAGGACAAATTCGGACTCTGCCCTCCACACCAGTGTGATGAACCCTCTCTCCAGGGACACCCTATCCATCCACACACTGAACCCCCATAACAGGCACAGTGGTGAGCCCCCCCCAAAAAAAAATCATCAATAGTGACCCCAAATCGTGTGGGAGGGGTTTGGATCTCAGGTTGTGTGGGAGGGGTTTGGATGTCAAGTTGTGTGGGGGGGATTGGATCTCAGGTTGTTTGGGAAGGGTTTGGATCTCAGGTTGTGTGGGAGGGGATTGGATCTCAGGTTGTGTGGGAGGGGTTTGGATCTCAGGTTGTGTGGAAGGGGTTTGGATCTCAGGTTGTGTGGGAGGGGTTTGGATCTCAGATTGTGTGGGAGGGGTTTGGATCTCAGGTTATATGGGAGGGGTTTGGATCTCAGGTTATATGGGAGGGGTTTGGATCTCAGGTTATATGGGAGGGGATTGGATCTCAGGTTATATGGGAGGGGTTTGGATCTCAGGTTGTGTGGGAGGTGATTGGATCTCAGGTTGTGTGGGAGGGGTTTGGATCTCAGGTTGTGTGGGAAGGGTTTAGATCTCAGGTTGTGTGGGAGGGGTTTGGATCTCAGGTTGTGTGGGAGGTGATTGGATCTCAGGTTGTGTGGGAGGGGTTTGGATCTCAGGTTGTGTGGGAAGGGTTTAGATCTCAGGTTGTGTGGAAGGGGTTTGGATCTCAGGTTGTGTGGGAGGGGTTTGGATCTCTGCTGTTCTGACGGGTTTTGTGTTTGCCTGTTTGTGGCGCTGCAGGCTTGGCAGAGGGCGAGGGTCGAAAGAGTGAGTCCCCATTTCATTCATGTCTTCTTTTGTTCTTTTTAAAACCATAATACTGTCTCACTGTATCACTGTATCTATGCATACAAACACAAACGCGTGTGCACACACACACACACACACTCTCACTTTCTCTGTCTAACACACACACACATACTCCGTCTATCTCACATGCACGCACACACACACACTCGCTCTATCTCACACGTAAGCACGCACACACACACACTCTCACTCACTCACTCACTCACTAACTCTAAGCACATACAGACATAAAAACACACGCACAGATGCACATGCACATACACACACGTACATACTCACTCACTCATTCACTCTATCACACACACATGCACACGCATGGGGGCGACATAGCTCAGGAGGTAAGACCGATTGTCTGGCAGTCGGAGGGTTGCCGGTTCAAACCCCGCCCTGGGTGTGTCGAAGTGTACTTGAGCAAGAAACCTAACCCCTAAACTGCTCTGGCGAATGAGAGGCATCAATTGTAAAGCGCTTTGGATAAAAGCGCTATATAAATGCAGTCCATTTACACAGACGTAAAAACACACACACACAGAGACTCCGCTTGTCAGTACTTGCAGGGCTGGCTGCTCTTGTGTTGACAGCAGTGGTTCAGGATGACCGTTACTAACGCCCCCCCCCCCACCCCCCAGTGTTCCCGTACCCGGTCCCACCCATCGAGGAGAATGTTCTGGACGAGGGGAAGGTTCTCAAACCCTGGGACACCAAGAAGGTACCCACAATCCCCTGGGGCCCTCTCCGATGCTTTTGCATCACTGTGCACTCACACTGACACATTTTATACCGGCCTCTGTTTTTATCTAATACTGCAAACATATACTGTATATTTCCCCGTAATTTTAGGTAGTGGTACAAATACGGACCCCATCTATACCACTAAGGGACTGTGGTGAAATTTTCCACTTTTCCACCAATGCAGAATGTTATGAACAGCATTCATCCTGTGAAAGTTCTTTTTTCTTAAGACCCCTGGTTGACTAAAGTGTACCAGGTGACACAAGCTGACTTTGGTGTTTAATAGAGTGGTTGAGAGTCTCAGAGGCCTTTATCTCCAGCTAAGCGGGGTTGTGGGGAAATTAAGAATATGGTGATGGTTGCTAGCAGGATAAATTTGAATTGATTTGATACATTTTATGTTTTTTTCCCTAGTTCCCATGTAAACTTTGTAAGATTTTTGCTAAATTTTTGTGGGACTATTTTATCTCAGTAATTGAACTCTTTTTTTTATACATTAGCTGAATGAGTTTGACTAACTGTCTGTCTGTCCTCAGTTACCAATTCTGTCATCACGACCAAAATCCTGTGAAGTCCCTGGTATCAAGTAAGTTGCCCCTCAGACTGAATTACTTGTAGATGCTGGCTCCAGTAGATCTTCTCTGAGTGGATTGAAGCGTATAACCGAGTAGCCGCCTGAATGCTTTAAGGCCTGAAGGCCATTCAGATGTCGGAGAAAAGCAGAGAATGAATTTGGGAAAGTGGCTAATGTATCTTGTCTTGTCGCTCAAGCCAGTAACGTAGCATTTATATGTCATCATCTAGCAGACACTTTTCTGGAGCGATTTTAAAAAGTGAAAACATAAATTGAGGTGATACCACGTTATTGATGTCATTAAGTAGACAAGAGGGAGGGGTAAGAGGGAGACTGAGGATAAATTGGTGAAGATAATAATGTGACAAATTCACTGAAAACAAAAATGAGATTTTTTAAAAACATGGTGTTACTACGCAAATTATTTTTTTGAGAAAAATAAGGAATAGCATTAACTATTTATGTATATTTTTTAACTCAAAAATGTGTAAGATCGCAAAAACATTCTACTGCTGATGTCACAATCACTACTGGTAATTGAAAACAATTGAGTTCTAGAACACTTACTTCGAAATTTAAAAATTTTAATTGTGAAAACCCACTTCTCTTCCCCCTCTCCTCCACCCTCCCTCCTGGTCTCATCCTCCTGTTCTCTTGTCCTCCTTCTCCTTGTAGTATCTTCCCCTCCCCAGACCAGCCCTCCAGCACACCCCACATCCCAGCGGCGCTGAACGCGGGGGGGTCCCTGCCAGACCTCACCACCCTGCACTTCCCCTCGCCCCTGCCCACCCCCCTGGACCGGGACGAGCCCCCATACCCCTCCCTCAGTGGGGGCAGCAGCACCGGCAACCTGGCCAGCACCCTTACCCAGCTGGGCATCACCTCCAGCAACGCCTTTCACCTGCCAGGTGCGCGCACACGGAAGTGTGTGTGCATGTGTGTGTGTGTGTGTGTGTGTGCGCGTGTGTATGCATGAACACGCAAAAGTGTGTGTGTGTGTGTGCGTGTGTATACGTGCACACGCAAAAGTGTGTGTGTGTGTAGCTCAGTGGTTCCTGATATTCAGCTGAAAGACAAATCCCAGTAGAAACTGTGGCCCTCTGGGACGCGGGTGGGCGACACTGGGGGTTTAGCCAATAAAACAGTGCAGGGGGCGGGACATAGACTGAAACTGGCTCTCTGTCACTCTGGCATGCGTGGGTTTGTTGGTGTCAGGACGTACAGTGGAAACAAACTGTCACCTGCCACCCTCACCTTCAAAAGAGGGGGTGGGGCTGCGGCGGGCCGCACAGGAAGTCCCTGCATCCCCCCCCCCCCAGCAACTTCCTGTGCGGCCGGCTTTTTGAAGGTGAGGGTGGCGGCTCACAGCTCTTTTTCTACCACGCGCTTGCGTACCAACACCCCCGTGCACGCTAGGGAGAAGGAGGAACCTGCTGACTGTTTCTACGGTCTCCTCTCTCCCCTCACATTACGTTCCATTCATCAACCTTTTTTTATTCAGGGTTGACGGAGTATTTGTGATATTTTTTCAGTCACACCTGGATAACGCCTCTCACCCAGTCAAGTTCTCATTTTCATTTCCATGTAGGACTAATGGAATATGTAATATTTTGATACAAAAGTAAACTCGGTCCATGATGTATATTTATATAATATAACATATTGGCATGGTATATTATGTATGGAGTCAATTAATAAATGGCTAAATGTATTAAAGTAATGGGGCTACTCGGATGATACTTTTGACACAGTACTCGTGTGCAATGTCTGTCAGAAAGAATGGGGGTTCTCACAATGTGACGTATTTGGTTTTTTTCTTCTTTCTTTTTCTGATCTCTCCCCTGGACAGGTCTGTCGGCGTCTCTGCAGGGAACGTACTGTAACTCCCTGCTCCAGTCATCTCTTAGCAACCCCAATATCCAATCGTCCCTCAGCAGCCACTCCTTCCCCAACTCCCTGAGCTCCACCTCCTTGCACTCGTCGCTTAGCAACCCCTCCCTGCAATCTCCGCTCAGCTCCTGCCCATCACTGCAGTCATCGCTCAGCAACCAATCGCTGCAGTCCTCCCTCAGTAACTCCTCCCTCAGTGGCCAGTCCCTCCAATCGGCCGCCAGCAACCCCAGCTTCAGCAGCGGGGCCGGCGGGTCCGGCTCCTGCTCCTCCGCCTCTTACCCCTCGCTCGCCACTGGCCAGGCGCAGCCGTCACTCACCACGTCACCCAGGCGACGGACCCAGCTCAGCCCCCTGGTCTTGCCCATTGGTGGAGAGACGCGTCGGCACCACCCTAAGCAGTTCTCCCCCACCATCTCTCCGACACTCTCCTCTATAACACAGGTATTCGTCTTGTATATATTTGTCTGTTTATTTATTTATTTATTTGTTTGTTTATTTAATTGACAGGAACCGTGGACAGCCACTTGGCTGTCCCAGAATTAGCCATCAAGCTAAATTTCATCTATATGTCCCTCGGCAGGTAACAGTTAACAAGAGTGTACTTAGTGTTGGTGCTAAAACACAGATAATGGTATCAGCATTATTAGGGGAAAAAAGCTGCCGTGTTTAGAACAGGCTTCACAGGGTTGCCCAATGGCCCGTCCTGTTAACACACTGTCCCAACGTGCAGAGGGGCCACACAGTTTGGTATCAAACCTGTAGCCTCACCCAGGGAGGGAGGGGTCTGTTCTTGTGTTTGGTTTGTATTTGTTGTGTGAAGCAGACTGAGTAACTGTAGGTTTACTAACATGTATATCTGCTGCTGTTGAACCAGTGTCCAGAAAAAGGGGACAATTGAATTGAAATGAATCGCCTCTCTGATGCTGTGACACTGTGTTCGGCCACAGGGGGTTCCCCTGGACACCAGCAAGCCAGCCTATCCCTACAGTCAGCCCCAGACGGGTCATCCGCTATCCCATCAGTCCATGCAGCAGTCTGGCCAACAGCATCAGCACCAGCACTTGCAGCATCAACAGCAGCAACAACATCACCAGCAACAGCAACAGCAACAGATACTACAGCAACAACATCACACACATCAGCAACAGATACAGCAGCAACAGCAACAACATCACACACAACAGCAACAGATACAGCAGCAACAGCAACAACAGCAACAACAACAACAGCAACATCACACACCACAGCAGCAGATACAGCAGCAGCAGCAACAACAGCAACAACAACAGCAACATCACACACAACAGCAACAGATACAGCAACAAATGCAACAGCAACAGCAACATCATACACAACAGCAACAGATACAGCAACAAATGCAGCAGCAACATCACACACAACAGCAACAGATACAGCAACAAATGCAACAGCAACATCACATGCAACAGCAACAGATGCAACAGCAACATCAACAAATGCAACAGCAACAACATGACACGCAACAGCAACAGATACAACAGCAACAGCATCACACACAACAGCAACAGCAACAAATGCAACAGCAGCAACACCAGCAGCAGCTGCAGCATTCTCAGCGCCCGCGGATGGATCTGCAGCTGCAGCTGCAGGGCATGCAGGACCAGACTGCGCAGACGCAGGAGCAGTGCTCGCTGCAGGAGGAACACCAGCAGAGGGCGCTGGCGCCCACGGGCCAGCTGCAGCCAGATCTGAGCCTGTACAATGTGAGTGAGCTTGGGGATGGTTCGGTGTCTCGTGTCTGTAGCGTGTGAGTCTGACATAGAGTTCACCCCCTTCCCACTCTCCCATCCCAGGACCCCTCCATACTCGGCTCCTTCCTGGATGACCCCTGCCTTGGCCTGCAGCTCACCCCCAGCCAGAGCCACACCCTCTCCCAGCAGGTAGGTCCCTAAGGCCACACCCCCAGCCAGAGCCATACCCTCTCCCAGCAGGTAGGTCCCTAAGGCCACACCCCCAGCCAGAGCCACACCCTCTCCCAGCAGGTAGGTCCCTAAGGCCACACCCCCAGCCAGAGCCACGCCCTGTCCCAGCAGGTAGGTCCCTAAGGCTACACCCCCAGCCAGAGCCACGCCCTCTCCCAGCAGGTAGGTCCCTAAGGCCACACCCCCAGCCAGAGCCACGCCCTCTCCCCCATGAGCAGAGCAGTCTCCTGCTCTGGTAGCGCTATGGTCTGACTTACATTGTGATTGCCCCCTTTTTTAAAAGACTTTTTATGCTTGCTATTCCGCATATATTATGTTGTTATGTTATATATATATATGTTATTTAGACGTTCCTGGTTTGAAGTGGTCAGTCGTTGTCTCTGGGCTGTTTAATCTCTGCGGCCTCCTCCATCACCTCTGCAGACGGCCGACCGGGGCATGGGCCTGTGTTAAGCATTTCTGATGGACAGGGCGCTCTGGCTAATTAGCCCTGTAAGCTAGCCTCGACGGGGCATGTGCGACCTGTCCGCAGCAGTCGCACATTGCTCCAGCGCAGCCAGCCGCTGCTGCCTTTCACACTGCGCCCCCCCCCCCCCCAGCCGAGCTGCACAGTTACTGCTCTGAAGCGACGTGCCCCATCGACGAGGCTCGGCTAGTTAGCTCAAGCACCCTGTCGATTAGAAGCTCCGCCTCCCCTCGGTGATCCTGCGGCTGGTTGGCTCGGCGCCCCCAAAGGCTTTCCCGCCGCACTCGGCGGGTCACCGTCCGTCAGCTTTCCAGGATTAAAGCATCCCGCCTGGCTTCGGCGCAAAAGCTGCTACTCGTTTGCTGGCGATCGCGCTATAAGGCCGTAATTACCGCCATTCAGACAAGGAGGGATTTTTGCCAGCTTTGAGAGGCCCTCTGCTGGGGTCACATTTAACCCCAGAGAATGTTTTCATTTAATCTGGTTTGATTCATTTTGACTTGATTAAGTTTTTGATTGGTTTCTTTGATTAAAAGGGGCATGGTAACTAAACCCTATGTACAGCTTTCTCTTTCTTTGCAAGTAAGAAAATGAAATGTGTTTTTCCACCCTAGTCCAAGTGATGTCACAGAATCTGTGTCTGTCTGTGTTTCTGTCTGTCTGTATGTCTGTGTACTCCTGTGGGTCCTCTTATTCGTCTGTCCTTCTGTTATTTTCGGTTTTAATGCACTGCCCCTCCCCCCCCAGCTGGAAAAGTTCGACATGGAGGCTCGAACGCAGGGTCAGTTCTTCAACCATGGCCAGGGGTCCGAGAGCTTGGCCAGTTTGGGGAATGCGGGGTCCTATTCTGGAGACCGGGAGCCTCAGGGGTCCCAACATTTGGTGGACCCGCAGCTCCTGAACAAGCAGAACCAGAACCAGAACCTGAACCAGAGCTATGGCGGCGATGGCGGCTGCCCCGGTCTTCCCAACATCATCCTGACCGGTGAGACTCGCTGTGGCGGGAACAGGGCTCGGCCACATACATTGCCGTTTTGCAAACAAAGAAACAAGGCCTATATACTCTTTAGTCAGTCAGTGACTCGAGTGCTGAAACACACTGAAAACCAACAGGCACTGCAGTCCTGCATGATTTTACTTTTAGATCCCTGCCTCTCTCACTCCCTCCTCTCTCTCTCCCCCGCCCAGGGGACTCCTCGGCTGGTCTGTCCAAGGAGATCACCAGTGCCCTGTCGGGGATGCCGGGGTTCGAGGTGGACCCCTTCGGGCTGGACGACCCTCTGCGGATGGACCCCCTGGCACTGGAGGGACTCAGCATGCTGGCTGAGGGGGACCTGATGCTCCCCGACCCGGCCGTGGAGGACTCCTTCCGCTCTGACCGCCTCAACTGACTCTTTAGGAGGGGGGCGGGGCCAGTGGGGAGGGGGGCGGGGCCAGGAGCCGGAGGGGTGGGCCCTGGAGGAATCCTTCTGCTCAAATAACTCTTCTGGAGGAGGTGGGGCCTGGGGACGAAGGGGCAGGATTGAAGTTCTGACCGCCTTGTTTGCTCGGTCATGGCTACTCCCAGCATTTTCTGGAGATTAAACTTCGGGTCGGAGAAATGGACAGGCACACCAGTCCACCAGCAGGACCAAAACTCCCTGACTAAACTTTTTTTTTTTTGGATTCACAACACAAATCTGAAAAGGTCCTGACCTTCTTAACTAAGTTTACATAAGTGACTTTGATGTGTGATTTGCTTAACGTTGGTAAAGCCTTCTTCTGCCGATGGTAGGCCACAGAGTGAGAGGCCGTTGCTGGCTGTTTGCGGAATCCTGCACTGAAAAAAGATCAGCCAATCAGAGCTCTCGCTGCGAGCCGTGCGAACAGCTAGGTTGGCACTGTGACATATGTATTGTTCTTTGCCTAAACCGTCAGTTTTCTGAAACTGAAACGCACTGAAGCTGTTTTCTGTCCTCAAAATAGTTCTTGGGGCGGGGGAGGGTCAGGTTACATGGTCCAGAGTGGGAGGGGCAACCAAGCTCCCTTCTTGTACCAGGAAGTGCTTTCAGCAGTTCAGATCTGCACTGTTTGAACGACTCGTCTGTTCTGGGAACGAAGCTGCGTTTTTGAAGCTCACTTCCTGGTCTTGTTAAGAGCTGTTGCTCAAGAGCGCCAGTGTGTGGTTGGCTCCAGTATAGGTGTTTTCAACCACCTGTTTAAATGGAAAGTCAATGGTAATAATGCAATCATTTTTTTCCACAAGAAAAAGTAGTTGCAATAGGTGTTTTTTCTTTGTATAATGTCTCCCCATAAACCGAACAATATATTTGGACAATATTGTTGTATTTTGGGGACGAATCAGGAACAGTTGCCTAGTCACTGTATCTCTCGTGCTTAGTGAACGACTGGACTTCATGCCCATGTAAGGAACCCCCCCCCCCCCCAATTCCCTACTGGGCAGTCTCTGGCTCCAATATTTGGCTTCTATTAAAACCCCTCCTGAGTGCTTTTTCTGGATAAACTAGTTGCTGTGGCGCCCAATTGTGGAACTCTCCCTGCTGTGAGAGGTACACTGTTGGTAACATTTCCTGTGACAGATCATCGTCCCCAGAATACGCCCCTCCCCTTTGTCGCGGCCCATGTCGCGCTGATGGTTTTCATGGTTTCTGGTTTCCCTGGCGGCAATTCCAGCTGTCTCCCAATGGGTGCCTGACAAGAAGTGGTCATCCTTACTGTCGCGTCGAGACCGCTCCCCCCCCCCCCCACCGATTCCCTCCCTTTATGTTGTGCGTCTAATAACCTTCAAGCTATGCAAGAAGCCTCCCCCATCTCAGTACCTTTCTGTTTACTTCAAATTGTGCATTTATGAGAAGCTTTTGTACGTTGCAGAAAGAAGGTAAATGTTAAAGCTGAAAAAAGTAATTCCCTTACGGAAATGGAATACGCTGACAATATATTGAAATAAAATCTATTTTGAATCTATCGTTAACATTTCATAACGATTTGTATGTAAAAGTATACAAATGATTGCCACTTTCAGATACTGTAATATATTTATATATATGTTTAAATGCACTGCCGTAATATCATTGTAAATTTTTTAAAGAATAGCATATATTTACAGTATATTGCAATATGTTCCATTTCTGTGAGAGTGGGAGAGCATTTTAGTTTCTGATGTGTCATGTCAGGAAACTTTAATGAACCACAGAAATGGGAGGGGCATGGATGAGTCATCGATTTTGAGCGATTTCATTGGATTTCTGTGTTGTAGAGTCTTGTGATTAGTTCGTGTGAGTCATTTCGGTTTCCTGGTGCAGGAGCAGGGGTAATAAACCTGGGATAGGATGTCCGTGCTGTCCCTTTTTTCTAGAAACCATAGAGGAGCTCTCCACCAATCACAGAGTATTTAGTTAACAACAAGTAGAACAAACCCAGCAGTGATTGGTGGATTCCCTTTGCTCCCTTTACCCCTGAAGGACTCCCAGAAGTGTAGCCAGAATGTATCCACCAATCGCTGCCAAGGTCATTGTGTTTCTTCTTACTGACGTACTCCATGATTTATGGAGGGCTCTTCTCTGGTTTCTGTGTGAAAATGGCAACACCAACTTCCTGTTCCTAGGGGAAATGTCGTAGCCCCACCCTTGGGCTTAATGAAGATTTGCTTTCCCACCTCTGCCAGTAGCGACGAGTGGATTGTTGTCTGTTAGTGACACTGACTTATCACTGCCATGGTGGCATTCTCCCTTCCTCAATCTTTCCTGCCGATAGCTATGTACCCTGCGCCCAGTCACCTTAGTGTAGGTTGTGACACAGGGATGCTCGAGTCTGCCCAATGGAGGTCAGTAGTAGTACTGCTGGTTTGCATTCCTCCCCTCTAATCAGGGACTGGTTCAGACCTGGGATGCCGGGTGAGTGGAACCTGGCCAATCAGTGACCTTAAATCAATCAATCCACCAATCAGAGAAGCCGGCAGAGTACTCTGTGGCCTTGAGGACAAAATTTGAGTGTCCCTGACGTAAAAGCATACTTATAGTATATTTTTATGCATCAAAGCAAAATGTTTTGCTGTAACGATGAGAAAAAAAAGGTTTTTATTTTTTAACAAATTTTTGACATATTATATTGTTTCAGGTTGATTTTGTAATGTAATAAAGGAAGAAGAGCCTAATAGCTTTAGGGCAGCCAAGGTTTTGTGACCAAAACCATCCTCCCTTTTTTTGTGTGTGTTTTTATTAGTCCGCGTCTTTTAAACAGAGCTGAGGCTGCGTCAGGCTGCGTCTTCGGCCTTGGACGCGTTGTGGCCACGAGCTCTTCGTGACGTTTGTGTGTCTCCTGGCCCTCTTCGAATCAAAAACACGGCGCGACAATGTTCTCCGCTCTGCGCTTCGCAGTTAACGGCGAAATGAGCAAGCGGTACTAGGCTTTCTGCTTACGCGGCGTTATGTTCGCCTGCCATAACGGCGCAACGACAGGAAGTCTGTGATGTCACTGGGTGACAACCTTCCTGTTAACGTGCGTCTCTCACTCTTGCTATTGAGATACAAGGCCATGCAACTTCAAACTGGCACCTCGTGAATAAAACAATTTTGTCGATCTAGTCTGATGTGATTGACAGTTGTTAGTTATCGCTTCTCGCTTATCGCCGGAGAACAGATAAAAGCCTGGAAGAAGAGTAAGGATTTTTACCTAGCCGGTCGTCGGTCATGTGGGTGCAGAGCTGGACTCTCAGTTTCTGTGGGAATGTGTCAGAGCCGGTAGAAGGTGCTGGCAAGATTAGAAAGTGCCGTTTAATCTTTGTTTTTCTAATCGGGACTATTTTCTCGTGGCCCGAGGCCACAGACCTCCATGTAGAAGCCACAAACCGACGCGGCGTGTTACGCTTTGACCTTTAACCTCTTCACATTTCCTCATTCACCAGGAACAAAAATGATTTTTTTTTTCCAAAAAAAAAAAAAACGTAGTCTTTCTGCTTTCCTGCTGTTAAGGTGCAGCTTGTAAATTTGCAGTGAATCTCATTTTTACCACAAACGGAAAGCGAGTGTTTATTTTTTGTCCTAACGAGTCTAGAGTGGAACAAAAACTTAAGTGTTTGCACATAAATTTCAGTAGTCTCACTGCAGTAGCAGTTTTTAGTTACTTGTGAAGCTGCTTGATAGGTTCATGTCTCTGTGTCACTTAACAACATTTTTTTTTATTGTGTCCCAAAACATTTAACATGCTGTTTTACAGTTGCAGTGTCAGTTCTGTCCTCTCTGGATAGGGGGCACTGTTAGTGCACCATAGATTTTTATTCAGACTAGATATTGTGTAAAAAGGCCATATTTTTATTGATTTTTGTTATTACATTTGTTGCGATTATTATTACTGTTATTTTCACTATTTGTGTTTTACATGTACTTGTTTGTTTGGTCGCTTTCTTGTAGAGGTAACAACCGATATGGAAACTTTTTCCTTGTGTAAAAAATATCTTTGTGTGTTGTTTTGTGTTTGTCTATATTTTAACTGTACATGGGAAGAAAAGTCTGTTGTAAATAAGTCACTAAAGCCATAGATGCTTTCTTAAACCTAACAAACAAAAAAAAAAAAAAAAAAAGATTTTTTTAAAAAGTGAAGGCAGTGCATATTCACATTATTTTACAGGAAAAATAAACAAAATGAAAAAAGGAACTATGTGCACCTGGCTTCATTGAAGTATGAGTTAACTTTTTTTTTTTTTTAGTTAAAAACTGTCTTGTAGCAAATCAGTGACCTATGTGAGAGTTTTGACTAGCGTACATTCATGTAAATGACAGAGGCTGGCTACTTACCACTTCCTAGTTGCTGGATAAGAATATGATTAATTGCTGTGGTCAGGGAGTGGGATCTTTAGCCTAGGGGGTTAAATTGCATATCTTACTGTGCTGCATGAACCGCAGACTGAAAACCCACAGAAGATACGGCTGATCCAGGATCAGCCCAGTGATCCATACTATGGAACCTCACCATTTTGTGAATAAAGATTGAACAGACCCAGGGTCAGTTTTTTGGGATAATACATGTAACTCAGGCCCGAAACGTACTGGCGTTGTCATTAGCGTTTGCGTATTTGCATAGGGTATGTTTCGGGCCTATGTAGGGCGTGTGTTTGTAGTGCGTCTGTCTGGTGTTGCGTTCGCTTACGGAGGTTATGGTTCCGGCCTTTAGAAAAAACTGTCATCTAGGAGGCGCAGAAGTAACAGAGATCCACTAGGTGGTGATGTCTGGCTGTTTTACTTGCCTCAAGTTCTCTGTCCATGTCAAAAATCAATGCGATATTTTCTCCCTACTTTCTGACAATTTACACACACAGCCAGGATTTTAAATTTTTTTCAGTATATCATGCAGAGGCTAACTTCATGCATGCCATATGTTTAAGATTAAGCCCCTTGATTTACTTAATGGTGTTTACATTCATACTATAACACAGGGGGAAATGTTGTGTTTTGCAATTGTCTGTAGGTAAGTTAAGGTACTTCAGTTAAGTATGTTAAGCAGGCACTTCTAACCAAAACTCCCAGAAGGCGCATTTTACATGGATGGAAAACCACCATTAGAGATGAGGCAGTAAAACCTACAATTGTAGAGAAGCATGCCAGAAGACCAGCAAAACTACTAGTGATATATTAAGGTATTTTATTTTCTTAAAAATACATTTACATTTTTAGAATTTAGCAGACTGCAGCAGCTGTAGTTATGCCCAGTGGCTGACGCAGATTACGTTATCAGCCCGTTAAGTTATTTTGGTTTTGACTGTGTATTTTATTATCTACATATTTTAAATAATATTGGGGCTAAAATACATTAGCTAAAACAATTTAATATTTCAAATAATCCATCTAAATTTGTATTATCATCTCAGTTGATCATAATACGAATATAGATGAAGTCCAGGAAAAATATATATTTATTTGAAATATCAACCGACACACTCGTAGATTGAGTTTAATATCAGATGCTATTGGGAACGTGGCAGGTAAAGTTCCGTTCATTTTAGTGAAAACACTGCCAGCATTGCGTCGTTGACAGTAAATGTTGAAAGCACTGCAATGTGTTTTTAAAAGGTGGGCGTTGGCTAAGAGTGACAGTTCTGCTGAGTAGATCTACCAATCACCGGCGACAGAAACTCGGCGCTTATTTTTATGCTGTCTATGTGCTCAACGGAGGAGTTTCTTAACTGATTGGAAATTTAGCCAATAAACGGGGCTGCGAATGCGTCATACAAGCCTGGCCTTTCGGAGGCGGCGCTAAAGGTTTGGCGCATATTTGCAAACATCTCACCAGAAAAAGCAACATGGAGGAGAGTGCAGAACCGGAGAGAAAAGAAGTAACCTCAAAAAATGGGGATGACAAGTCTATTGAAGACCAGGCGTGCAAGTCTGATATGTCGGGACAGTCTACAGACCGGAGCGACAGCACCGAAAACAAGGCGGACATGTCCGACCCGCGGGCGAACAGGCTCAAGCTTTTCAACAAAGTTATGGAGAAGAGCTTGCAAAGGGTGATTGCGGACGCCAGGTAACGTTACTTAAAGTTAGTTAGTGAGCTGGTTAGATTAACAAGACAGTTGACGTTACATTGACTTTTAAAATCGGTTGTTTAACTGTGACCGGTTATAATCTTTTAAGTTACAAGGAGTTAGCTAGTAGTCCGTTATCCATCTAGCCATATACCTATTGTAAGGAATAGCCTAGTACTACCATGAAAGCATTGTTATGAAATACAGTAATGAAATACTGTCTGTCTTGTTGCAGTTTTCACAGATTCGCCAAAACCTTTCACCCGTTTTACAAACAGAAGCCCCAGTTAACAGAAGGCATCCACAAGCAGTTTGTCTCAGAGCTACGGACCTCAATCCAGGTGACGTCATTACTAGGGGTGTGCAGAGACGTCATTATCTGTATCTCTATCTGTATCTGTTCAACCAACAAAATTATCTTTATCTGTATTCGGATAGAAGACAGGAAGTTGGCGTGGTTTATACAGGAAGTCAAGTTAAATCCCCCCCCCTTAACTGGGGGGACATTGAACAATCAGAAACTGAAGAAATATATAAATGAAAAGATTCTGTTTTGCATTCGAAATTTATTTACAGTAATGATATATAGATAAATTAATATCATTGGAATTTATGAAGGGAATAATCTGTAATTCCATTGATGCTTCGTTCACTTTTCTTGATGTGCTGGGGAATCGTGAATGCCCACTTTACAACATAATGGTTCATGAACTTTTTTGCCCGTTTTATTTTATTCTCCTACTGATCTTAGTTTGGATAGACTGCAAACCATCTGATGTCCTCACATTTTCCCTTGCTGGCAACTGCCTACCATTATAATCTGGACTGGATTTTGTGTTCATTTGATAGCCAAGACCTATGGCTGATACATACAGCATGTTACATCTTAAACGGATGAATATTGACTGAAATACAAGGTAAAACGTTTCGTAAAATATTTCGACTTGATTTTTTTAAATTGAGGAAATTAGCACGTACAACTGAAACTTACAGATTCTAAGCTTCATTTTGATGTATAGGTTGCGGGGGTTTGAAAGAAATCCAGCTGCCACACCAGGCTTTTGTCTCGCTAGCTCCCGCACCTGACGTCTCCTCCTCCTTGATGCGAGAGTTTCCCTGGTAGCCGGGAATGGTCAGCACTCAGCCCGCTGCCTGCTATGCGCTGCCTCGGTGGGGGCGACTACAGAATATAGCGATCACTTTTCAATAATGTGTAGTAAATGAAACGACTAGTTAGTGAAATCAAAGTCCTATGTTGCAAACAGAATGGGCATTTTTATCTTGTGGCCATCCACACTAATATGAATCTATTTGAAGAAACATAATGGCTGACGCACAGAACTTATTTATTAAACATTTTGCAGCGCAGTGGCTCAAAGTTTGTTGGTCTCCCTCCCTCTCTCTCCCTCCCTCCCTCCCTCTCCCTCTCCTCTCCTCCCTCCCTCCCCTCTCTCTCTCCCTCCCTCCCCCTCTCTCTCTCCCTCTCCTCCTCCCTCCCTCTCTCTCCCTCTCTCCCTCTCCTCTCCCTCCTCTCCCCTCTCTCCCTCCCTCTCCCTCCTCTCCTCCTCTCCCTCCTCCCTCCTCCCTCTCCCTCCCTCCCCTCCCCTCCCCCTCCCTCCCTCCCTCCCTCTCCCTCTCCCTGTCCCTGTCACGTTAGATAGAGGCTATGAGAACTCAACATGGCGCTGACTTTTTTTTTCCCGAATCCGAATAATAACGAGCAACTTCGGGTAAAAGAAATATCTGTTTCCATCGCATTATTCGTGCTTACTGAATACTGTATTCGGATTCGGATACATCCCTAGTCATTACCGCGTCTTCCTCCTCCTAATAACATCATCAGCAGCATTCTTCTATCCGGGTTCGATGAGTCGTGAGACCATTGCTATGAACTAAAGGGATGATGCATCATAGCAAACGGAAGAAAGGAAGCGCTTCATATACTGATTTAGGAATACAATTTTAAAGCAGTTGATGCGCAGTTGAAAAAAACAAATCCCATCTAACCATGGCAAGTTAATACGGAGCCCCTATAGCAGGGGTCCTCAATCTTATCCAGAAAGGGCCGGTGTGGGTGCAGGCTTTCAATCCAACCAAGCAGTCACACACCTGATTCTACTAATCAACCCCTTTGCTAAGGACCTTGATAAGTAGAGTCAGGTGTGTTCCTGCTTGGTCGAAACAAAAGCCTGCACCCACACCAGCCCATTTTGGACAAGATTGAGGACCCTTGCCCCAACAGTGGTGTCAAACTCGTGCCATGGAGGGCCGTGTGTATGCAGGTTTTCATTCCAACCAATTAATGCTGCCTTAATTGAGTCCAATTACTCATTCAGCCATATGCGTTTAACTGCATTGAAGCACAGAATATAAGAAAATTTTTATTTAGACAATGCGGGTCACCATAGACGTCGGGTCACCATTGTGCACAAACCTGCATCCCTAATTCAGCAAATAATTAAACTAATTATATAATCAAGATCTGAGGCTGGAATGTAAACCTGCATACACACGGCCCTCCATGGCACGAGTTTGACACCACTGCCCTAAAAGGACGTGGGTGATCATTTAAAAAAATATTATTGCGTTCCCTCGCAATAGTTTTGCGAGATCTCGCAACGCTTTGCCTTCCCTCGCAGTTATTGCGATATCTCACAAAAACTTTTGCGTTCCCTCCCAAAAATTTTATTTTTGAGTGTACATACCCACTATACAAGCCTCTGGAGGCAGTGTTATCATCTGGGGTTCAATTGGTCAGGTCAAGGCTCAGAAATGTTGTGCGGCAATAAAATGAAGTCAGCTGAGTACCTGAATGTACTGAATGACCAGGTTATCCCATCAATGGATCACGGGCATATTCCAGGACGACAATGGCAAGATTCATTGGGCTCAAATTGTGAGAGAGTGGTTCTGGGAGCATGAGGAATCATTTTCACACATGAATTGGCCACCACAGAATCCTGACCTTAACCCCATTGAAAGTCTTTGGGATGTGCTGGAGAAGACTATATGGAGTGGTTCGACTAACCCATCGTCAATGCAAGACAATGCAATTCTGGACGGAAATATTATGTTGTGACGTTGCATAAGGTTGTCGAAACAATGCCACAACAAATGCACGCCGTAATCAAAGCTAAAGGCGGTCCAACAAAATATTAGTGCGACTTTTTTTGGCCAGGCAGTGTATATTTGCGAGGGAACGCAATAATATTAACTTTTTTTTCTCTCACTCGCGTCCCTTTAGGTGCTCCGTAAATTAATAAGCATGTCCTGTTCATTATTAATCTGGGCCTGTGTTCATGAAGAACCTCTGAAAACCAGTGCGGATCAGTTTGACCTTTTAACTGTTAATGGGCAAGGGAACCTGGATCCGAGGACTGCACATTATGAATACCAGGGCTGAAGTCAAAAAGAACAAATGTTAGAATCTATAGCCAACATACAGGAGCAGAGCTGTCAGAGTGGTGATAAAAGTAAAGGTATTTCGAACACATTTGGCTTACAGCGATCTTGTCCAGCACATGGAAATGTGTGCCTTGTTGGGGGGGGTATTTAATGAAGCAGGTTTACTGTGTAAAACCCGGAACGGCTCTTTTTACTTCAGTCCATGTTCCAGATTTGGAAGGGTTCCGGGTTTTACTTGGCGCAGTTATCCAGCTAACTCTGCGATCCTGCTCTGTGAAACAGGCCCCAAGTTTTGCATGAAAAGTGTCATGAATTTGTGCGTGTGCTGCGTGTGTCACTTCCTATCTGCAGGATGACATCACGCAGATCATGGAGGAGGGACACCTGCAGTTTAAGCTGGAGGAGTTGGACCGGCTGGATGAGGAGTGCAGGGATTGCACAGAGCCTGCATGGTGAGGAAGGAAACCGCCATCCGTTCGGGCCTGTGCGTCTCTCCACACGTCCACCGAAGGTCGTGCGTTAGCTCTCAGACGTGTTCGCCGCATTGCTGAAGAGCTGAGAATGTGACGCTACTGGTCACTGTAACTTTTTGAACTTGCTATGTTTTTATTTATATTACTGATTCTGTGTAACTGAGTGTGTGTGTGAGTGTGAAATGGGTCGTGTACTGTAAGAGAGCATGCATGCTCTGTCAAGCTGTCCTGTATAAATAAAGGGTAAATTAAAAAAAATTTAAATGTTCAGGCCTGACAGTGCTCTCAGTCATGTTGCATTTGCTCTGTCTCCCTGATGTCTGTGTGCCTCTCTCTGTGCCTCTGCCCTGTGTGTGTATCTGTGTTCATTATCTTTGTCTTGTATGTGCCGCCATTTTGGCTCTGTGTGCTGCTATTTTGCCTCTGTGTGCGCCGCCATCTTGGCTCTGTGTTCCCTTTGTCTGCCGCCATCTTGGCTCTGTTCACCTTGTGTATGGTGCCATCTTGGCTCCGTTTGCCCTGTGTCTGCTGCTGTCTTGGCTCTGTGTGCCCTGTCTGCTGCCTTTTTCGCCCTGTGTCTGCTGCCATCTTGGCTCTGTGTGTACTTCGTGCCAGGCGTCCGAGTGGGGTGCCGGAGCAGGACTTGTGCAGTTTCGTGATGCCGTACTACCTGCAGCAGCGGGAGTACCTGCGGCGTGAGCTGAAGAAGCTGCAGAAGGAGAACGCCGCCCTGGCGCAGAGGGTGCGGGCAGGGCGCGACAGGATCGCTGAAACCGAGCAGCACATCACCAGCGGCATGGAGGAATGGAGGGTGAGAGATGAGTGTGCACACACTGACACACAGACATGCACGCAAACATGCATGTATGGATGTACCTAAGCATGCACGCGCACACCCATATAAACACACACGTACACACGAGCACACGTCAACTTGCACACACACAAACACATCTATATGCACGCACGCACGCACTCACTCTGACACTTACAGACACAGACATGTACACACAGGCGCATACATACACACACAGACACACTTACACACACATACATACATACACACACTCACAGTCACATACTCGCATACATACACACTCACATACACATACACACGAACACTCGCACATACACACGCTCACACACACACACTGTTCTCCGAACTCAGCAGCTTGTTATCAGTTTATTTCATTTCTCTGTCCCTCCAGGCATCGACAGCCACTCTGGACACACTGGCCACCCTGTCCCCTATGCAGAACTTTGACACAGCGTGACTTCCTGTCTCCAGACTCAACAGCTGTGTCCGGAACAGCTTATTTGCCTACTATTGAGTATGCAAGCTGTATGCAACTTGTATACTCTGTAGTAGGCAAGTAAGCTGTTTCTGTCATGGCTGACATTTCTTTAGTTTGGGACTGAGGTGATGTCATGTGGACTGTTGAATGAGCACATAGGAACTTCCAGAGATGGACCTTGTGACGCTTGGAGTGGGGGGTGGGGGAGTTAAATAATAATAGGTAAATAAATGCTGCATGCACTTGAATAAAGTTTTTTTTTTTCCTTTCCATGATGTTCAAGGTTGTTTAGTCAGAAAACAGACTTATTATGTTGCTTTAGAGATATGTCACCTGCTGCATGATGGTTAATGAAGTTCAACCTTGTAAGGAATAGCAACTGGTTGTGTTTTCAGCGTGAAGTGATGTTTCATTGCCTATATTTACTTTTCTTTATTGTACTATTTGAAAATTAGTAAATCTTCTTGCACAACTTGTTCTCCAACATTTGACCTTCTGTAGATGGCAGTGAGCAGGGTTGGTATTGCAGAATACCGAAGTGCTTTTATTATGTTGCCCAGAAACTGGTACCTCACGATACAAAAATGAAATAATATAAGAACACCAACATAACAAAACTTAAAGCAGGAGTGGCCAATCCTGTTCCTGGAGATCTGTCGGTCATTTCAACCCTAATTTGGCACAGCTGACTCTTCTAATAAGCAGCTCTCACTGAGATCTCTGGCTGTTAAATGAGGTGTGCTTTGTCAGGGTTGAAACGATAACCTACAGGATGGTGGAGGTCCAGGAACAGGGTTGGGAAGGCCTGCTGTAGCTGTTGAATGAGGTGTGCTTTGTTAGGATTGAAATGAAAACCTACAGGATGGTAGATTTCCAGGAACAAGGTTGGTTACCACAGATCTAAATGCTGATGTCACAAGGACTACTGGTAATTGAAAGCTGTGGAGTTCTAGAACACTGACTTATAATTTAGAAAAACATTCCCAAAAACCAAAGGGTTAATAACCTGATATAATGCTTACATAAGAAAGCAACTGGAGCTTTTCACAACCAGCCATTAATGACCAGTTAAAGTGAATGAATGAGTCAAAATACTGTTGTACGTAACGTTCTGAACCTACCAAATACTTTTTATATCTACTGATTACTTCTATCTTGAATCCAACAGAACAATTCATTTACAAACATTAATGGGTGTGTATTTTGAATGTGTGTGAAATTGCAAGGCAAGGCATGAAACAATGCATTATGTAATAACACCGCATTTTGTAATAACTTGACAAAATGTAATACATTTTCACTTCATTATGTAATAACACCTGCATTTTGTAATAATCTGCCACATTTTTTCATACACAGCTTGAACACAATATGTAATTAATTTCCCCGCATTTTGTAATAAATTATTACATACTGCCTTACATACCAGTACTTAGATGTTTGTGTAACACTCAGTGTTGTGCAGTTTTTGTCTCCCATGAACCCTCAAGTACAGTTTCTATTAAGCTAATCAGTGACACTTGATGTAGTTTTGAAATGAAAGATACTACTAATCTACTGAACTAATAGTATCTTTTTAAAATGAATTTTGAGTCAGTGTGATTCATGCTAGAATGCATAAAATTAACATTGTTGTTATGATGTTTTAATGATTTTTATGAATTAAGACACCATTTTGGTTGGTTATTACATAAGGCTGTTCATCGCAAAATGCGGCAGATTATTACAAAATGCGGGAGTTATTAATTCTAATGACTTGTAAATCTAGTAATTCTATCCCTTTTCTTTTGTTCTTTCCCACCCCTTCTTTCTTTCTCCACTCCTCTCTTCCTTTTTCTGTCCTTACCACTGTCTACTCTTCACCTTCCCTCTTTCAATCTCCCCTCTATCTTTACTTCTTCCTCTTCTCTCCCCTTCCTTTTTTCTCCACCTCCCTCCAGTCCCTCCCTCCCTGTCCTCCAGCCCCCCCCCCCAGGTTTTGCTAATGGACTTAGTGGCTTGTGAAAGCGTTAGTGTGAAAGGCGTGTGGGGGCCTGAATAGGCGCCCGGGTTAATGCCCTGTGATCATCGCCGGGGGTAACCGCAGGGGGGCATTATGGGTGCTAATGGGATAAGGGGGCCAAGGGCTTGTCTGGCAGCGGGCAGCCGAGGGCACTCGAAAAGGCCGTTCGCCCCGTCGGCCATTTTACCCTAAAGCCTCAGTAATGAGCTCCTTCATTCTGGGCTCTCTGCCAATACAAACTCGGCCGGGTGGGAGGGGCAGAGCTTATAATACAAACCCCTAACCGGCTGCCACCAAATCCACCATCTTAGGCCCAGGAGCCCAGAAGCTGGCTGTTTGAGCAGGGGCGGACCATTCTGCACCTGGAGAGGTTTGCATGCAGGCTTTTGCATCCTGTCATTACCTCTGGCTCAGGTAGCTAATTAGCGATTAGCTGCGATTATACCAACCCCTTGGCGCTCCTAGTTTATACCACAGTAAATGTGTACACCAACACCCATCTGCTCCTAGTTTTGACCACAGTAAATGTGTACACCAACACCCGTCTACTCCTACTTTTGACCACTGTAAATGTGTACACAACACCCAGTCACTCCTAGTCTATACCACAATAAATGTGTACACAACGCCCAGTCACTCCTAGTCTATACCACTGTAAATGTGTACACAACACCCAGTCACTCCTAGTCTATACCACAATAAATGTGTGCACAACACCCAGTCATACCTGCTTATCCTGAGCAGGGTCACGGGGGGTGCTGGAGCCTATCCCAGCGTGCATTTGGCAAGCGGCAGGAATACACCCTGGACAGGCCAATCTATCACAGATCACGGAGCACACACACCATTCACTCACCATTCACTCACATACTCATACCTATGGGCAATTTAGAGTCTCCAATCAGTGTACCTGCATGTCTTTGGACTGTGGGAGGAAACCAGAGTGAGCTTCAGTGACAGCTGAAGACTGCTCCCTGCGTGAGCATTTTACATTTACGGAATGACGGGGTTGTAGGATATGTAGTGTTTAGATTTTGGCCTTAGAGAGGGAAACAGTGAATAAGTATGTGGCCTGGCCTCCCCATCATAAGCATAAAAGCAAATGTGATTGGGGCAATTTTGAATTCGACTGATACCCTAATCTAGGCAGACAATCCAGGGGTCTCACCTCCTCAGAAGAGACAAACCAGATGACACAGGACACCATATCGGGAGTCGGAGACCCTGCATGCCTAACATTTCCCATTACTTTAAGTTTGAATGCAATCTTTAGGTAGGCCAGTCCTTGTCATAAATTAGTCTGACCCCCTTTCCCTTCTCTCCTAAACCTTAACTTGGCATCACCCAATAAGGGCAAACAAGCCATGCTGGGTAAGGTATTTAAGATGGCCACAGGAAAAAGTTTGTGTGTTGTGTTTGGTTTCGAAGCCTTGAAGAAGTTTTCCTCGTTTTATTTCGGTGGTGGTTCCTTGGTTGTGTGCTTGTCGCTGGTTTCCTTTCATCCTGTGGCGCATATACTGGAAGTGGGTGATACTTTGGCAAGGTCTGGCTTATCCATCTCTCTCTCTCTCTTCTCATATTTCTAGATTAACTGTTTAATGTTTTGTATAATGTCTTCTGTTGTGTAATTTAGAAGTAGTGTGCCTACATTCTATAAAGAATGTATGTTTTCAATTCATTAATATAATTGACTGCTTCCTATTGAATTCAATTATTTAATCTTAAAACCTGGTATAGAGCTTGTTTTGACTTGTTGGTTGATTCCACCAGTGCACTGTAGACTGACCTACCAATGAATTTGGCGATTTCATTGATAATTCAAATTTTAAATAATAATTATTACATTGAGATATGAGAAATGAGATAAAATATATTTTACATGCAGGTTAAGTGAGGGGTTCTAGCATGCAATATCTGTTGTGTTCAGTATTCAGAGTGCTGGACATTTTAACAAGGGCATTGACGGTTGGAACCGCTGGATTCAGAAAATAAACATTTACTGTGGTCTAAACTAGGGGTGACCAGGAGTTGGTGTACACATTTATTGTGGTATAAACCTGGAGTAGGGCAGCACGGTGGTGCAATGGGTAGCACTGTTGCGTCACAGCAAGAAGGTCCTTGGTTCAAATCTGTGTGCAGTTTACATGTTCTCCCTGAGTTTCGGTCGGTTTCTTCCGGGTACTCCGGTTTCCTCCCATAGTCCAAAGACATGCAGGTAGGTTAATTGGAGACTTTAAGTTGCCCATAGGTATGAGTGTGTGAGTAAATGGTGAGTGAATGGTGTGTGTGCCCTGTGATAGATGCATGCTGGGACAGGCACCAGCTCCCCCTGCGACCCTGCCCAGGATAAGTGGGTATGGATAAAGGATGGATATATACAGTGAGTACCAGAATGTTTGGCACAAATGGCCTCCCAGGTGTTTCTGCTTAGTCAGAAAAACTGTGTTGAATTTCATTTCAATTTTTATTGCCTTTGGAGTCTGTTATTGGCATCAGAATGCCGCTGCCCGACTCATCTACAACCTCCCCAAATTCTCCAACGTCACTCCTCTGCTGCGATCACTCCACTGGCTACCGGTTGCTGCCAGGATCCGGTTCAAAGCCCTGACCCTTGCCTACACTGCAGCCAACAGGACAGCCCCCATCTACTTGTAGGACATGATTCCATCCTATACGCCTGCTCGACCACTCCGCTCTGCAGCAGCAGGGCGCCTTGTACCTCCTCCCACCCGACCAAAGGGATCACAGAGCTTCTCCACCCTAGCTCCCCAGTGGTGGAACGAACTCCCTGTCCCTCTTCGAACCTCTCCCTCACTACCCATCTTCCGCTGTGGCCTGAAGACTCATCTCTTCAGACTATACCTGGACTAACTACCACCACTCTGTATATTTCACTCTAAATCCACCCCCCCCCCCCCCTTTTCATGACACTTGTTACATGTTCCCCCATCCCAGCACTTTTTGGTAATTTGTGTCCTAATACTGTTGCTTATTCTTCTGCCTAGTTGGCTTTGCAGAGGTTAGGTCAGAATAGTTCACTGTTTGAATAGCTAGAAATAGCTGTACAAAATATGTATTGTATCTTATTGAACCTGTGTTTTGTAGTTGTCCATGACCATGAAATGCACTTTTTGTACGTCGCTTTGGATAAAAGCGTCTGCCAAATAAATGTAATGTAATTTGTCGGTATGAGGACCAGAGTTTTGCTAATAAAAGTCAAAGAAGCAATTATGAGGCTGAGGAGTAAGGAAAAAAACAGTCAGAGTCATAGGCCAAACCTTAGGCTTACCAAAGGCTTATGAAATCAATTGTTTGGAACATCGTTAAGAAGAAAGAGCACTGGTGAGCAAACAGAGCACAACATTTAATTTCAAAGGGCCTGGTAAGCTAAGCAGGGTTGATGACTGTACAATTCTCACCATAGTGTAGAACAATTCTCAAACACATGTCCGACAGCTCAGAAAAATTCTTCAGGAGGCAGGCATGGATATGTGAGTGTCTACTTTTCACAAAAGACTTAACGATCAGAGCTACAGAGGCTACTCTACAAGATGCAAACCACTAGCTGCAAAAACAGGATGGCCAGGTAACTGTTTGCTAAGAAGTCCCTAAAAGAGCCTGCAGAGCTCTGGAAAATGTTCTTGTGACAGATGTGACCAAGATTCGCTTGCTATCAGAGTGATGGCAAAATGGTACTCAATATATACATACAGTGGGCTCCAGAATTATTGGCACCCTTGATAAATATGCACAAAAAATGCAAATAAAATGCTAAAATAAAAAATAATACAGTTATTGACATAAGCTTTATTTTCCAACATGTGTAAACTAGTGTGCTTGATTAATGATTCATTGGAATCAACCAAAGTCTTACATTTTTTAAATAAAAATATTAACCAAAAAAAGTTTCCACAATTATTGGCATCCCTGGTTTAATACTTTGTGAAAACACCCCTGGCAAAGACGACAGCCATGAGTTTTTTCCTGTAATTTGTGATAAGGTTAGAGAACACATTTGGAGGGATTTTTGACCATTTCTCCATGTAGAACTTTTTAGAACCATTGATATCTTTGGGTTTGCACTTATGGATATCCAAACCCCCCCTTCAGTTCAGACCACAGGTTTTTGATGGAATGTAAGTCTGGAGACTGAGATGGCCATTGGAAAACATGGATGTTGATTTCACTTCTGTTTAGATTTTGATGTATGCTTGGAGTCATTGTCCTGCTGGAAGATGGGCTACAGCAGCAGAAGACCACACCGGGTGCCACTTCTGTCACCTAATGAAGTGGCCGGTGAGTATGTATATATATATATATATATATATATATATACACACACACACACTCATCAGCCACTTTATTAGGTACACCTTGCTAGCACTGGGTTGTCTTCTGCTGCTGTAGCCCATCTGCTTCAAGGTGTCAGGCTCCGGGGTAGGACTCAAAAGCAGACCAAAGTCCAGTGAAGAACGTGGCGATTTATTTCCACAAACAGGGTACAGAAATCAGCAACAGTCTCGTAGTCAGAATACAGGCGCAGGTCGAAAATCCAAAAATCCAAACACAATCAGGCAAAGGTACAGAATCAGGAGCAGAGACCAGGTCAGGGAAACAGGCGGAAGTCGAAAACCAGAAGCTAAAATGACAGAGCAGGCAGGCTAAATACGTAGTCGGAATAACAGGCAAAATTCAAAAACCGGGAACACACAGAGATACGGAGTTAAGGCTTGAACGGCTACTGACAAAAACAGAGGCACGATCTGGCACAGGCTAATGGGCTAACAGAAAATATATAGCAACAGAACTGAGTGGAAGATGAGACGCAGGTGAAGATGGCTGGCGGGGCTTGATTGAATGATGAGGTGGACCGGCAGGACTGGGGCGGAGCGTGGGCGGGAACCAAGAACCTAAGGAAAAAAAACCAAAGCACCCCCCATGCACTCACACACACACAAAAAGCAAACACGCAAAAATAAAACCGAAAGGGAAAAAAAAAATGAAATAAACAATAAAAAACAACCTGCTAGACCCTCACCAGTCTGGCTTCCGATCCGGGCACTCAACAGAGACTGCACTACTAGCTGTGACGGAGGCACTTGCCACTGCAAGAGCCTCACGCCTCTCCTCTGTCCTGATCCTTCTTGACCTGTCTGCAGCTTTTGACACGGTCAACCATAAAATACTCCTCTCCACCTTGGCTGGGATGGGAATTACCGGGACTGCCCTGTCTTGGTTCTCTTCCTATCTTGCAGATAGGACCTACCAGGTCACCTGGAAGGGGTCTGCCTCTGCCTCTCATCCACTTGTCACGGGAGTGCCGCAGGGATCTGTACTGGGTCCTCTGCTGTTCTCCTTATACACCAGATCTCTTGGTTCAGTCATTAATTCACATGGTTTTTCCTATCATTGTTATGCAGATGACACACAACTCTACTTTTCTTTCCCCCCCTCGGCCACACAGATCAATGATAAGATCTCTTCCTGCCTGCCTGACATCTCCACTTGGATGGCCAGCCACCATCTGAAGCTCAACCTCAACAAAACTGAGCTGCTCTTCTTCCCGTACAAGACCTCCTTGCTTCGTGAACTCTCAATCACGGTTGATGGCACCACAGTGACTGCCTCTCACTCTGCAAAGAGCCTGGGGTGGTCCTGGATGACCAGCTGGACCTCAAGGAGCACATCAAGGCAACATCACGGTCCTGCAGATTCCTCCTATACAACATCAGGAGGATTCGACCATACCTGACGACGCACTCCACCCAGCTGCTCGTCCAGGCTACGGTGACCTCTCGCCTTGATTATTGCAACTCTCTCCTTGCAAACCTGCCAGCTTGTGCCATACAGCCACTACAGATGATTCAGAATGCCGCTGCCCGACTCATCTACAACCTCCCCAAATTCTCCCACGTCACTCCCCTGCTGCGATCACTTCACTGGCTACCGGTCGCTGCCAGGATCCGATTCAAAGCCCTGACCCTTGCCTACACTGCCGCCAACAGGACAGCCCCTATCTACTTGCAGGACATGACTCAATTCTATGTGCCTGCTCGACCACTCCGCTCTGCGGCAGCAGGGCGTCTTGCAACCCCTCCCACCCGCCCAAAGGGATCACAGAGCTTCTCCACCCTAGCTCCCCAGTGGTGTGAACGAACTCCCCGTCCCTCTCCGAACCTCCCCCTCACTATCCATCTTCCGCCGTGGCCTGAAGACTCATCTCTTCAGACTATACCTAGAATAACCACCACCACGCTGTGTATATATATATATATATTAAAAAAAAAAAAAAAAAAAAAAAAAAAAAAAAAAAAACCCTTTTTCCTGTCACTTGTTACATGTTGCCCCATCCCTGCACTTCTTGGTAAATTGTATTTGTCCTAATACTCTAGCTTATTCTTCTGCCTAGTTTGGCTTTGCAGATGTTAGACCAGGATAGTGTTCTTTGTTCTCGGCTAGAAATAGCTTTACAAAATAAGTAATTGTACCTTACTGAACCCGTGTTCAGCAGTTGTCTACGATCATGAAAATGCACTTTTGTACGTCGCTTTGGATAAAAGCGTCTGCTAAATGAATGTAATGTAATGTAATAAAGAAACAGGAACACAACGGAGACTCAAGCCGACTTCCTGACACAAGGTTCAACATGTTGTGCGTTCAGAGATGCTTCTGCATACCTCGGTTGTAACGAGTGTTTATTTGAGTTACTGTTGCCTTTCTATCAGCTCGAACCAGTTTGTCCATTCACCTCTGTCCTCTGCCATCAACAAGGCATTTTTGCCCAGAGAACTGCCGCTCACTGGATATTTTCTCTTTTTTGGTCCATTCTCTGTAAACCCTAGAGATGGTTGTACGTGAAAATCCCAGTAGATCAGCAGTTTCTGAAATACTCAAACCAGCCTGTCTGGCACCAACAACCATGCCACGTTAAATCACATTTCTTCCCCATTCTGATGCTTAGTTTGAACTTCAGCAGATCGTCTTGACCATGTCTACATGCCTAAATGCATTGAGTTGCTGCCATGTGATTGGCTGATTAGATATTTGCGTTAACGCACAGTTGAACAGGTGTACCTAATAAAGTGGCCGGTGAGTGTATATGTGTGTGTATGTGTGTGTGTGTGTGTGTGTGTGTAGAGAGAGCGATCAGATTAATTGTAGTACAATGGGTGAGGAACTGATCTTATAACCTGAAGGTCACAGGTTTGATTCCCTGCTAGGACACTGCTGTTGTACCATTGAGCAAGGTACTTAACCTGCCTTGCTTCAGTATATATTCTGCTGTATAAATGGATACAATGTAATCGCTATGTAAAAAAAAAAAAATTGTTTAAGTCGCTCTGGATAAGAGCGTCTGCTAAATGCCTGTAATGTAAGGTAATGATAGGCAGGGCAAAGCAGCCAATTTAGTCTCTTATCCTTTCCAAACCTGGTTCAGGTGCATCCATTTTGCATTTAATTCCTGTTTCTCCCTGTCATATCCATCCATGTCTCATCGCTGGAACGTCCTAGGTTCAGAAACTTCCCTTTCACCCCTGAGCCCATTGGCTGAGCTGCACAGCCTTCACATCAGACAGGCGCATCCTCCTGATTGTGGTCAGGTAACCACACTAACCAGACCGCCCGTAGTGCAGATTTTCACCTGCAATACCTGTGTGAAGACACCTGGTGCACAGTCCTAAAGCCAGCATTTCTAACAGTCAGCATCCCATAATCCATCGGCCTTGGCACTTTATGCCAGACAAGGTATTCTTTTTCAGGACTACACACATTTCATGGTACTATACATGTCCTGTGTTAAGTCAATTAGGGTATCTACTTTATTTCCATAAGAGGTCATTTCAAAATAATAGTTAAGAGACAGATTTTTCAGCTTTTATGTACTATATCAGATTTTCAGTGGTACACTTTGTTAGTATTTGGTGGCATTGTCTTTTAATTACTTAACTTGAATCAAACGCTTGAGGTAGCCTTCCACAAGCTTCTCACAATACTTCGGCACAATTTTTGCCCATTCCTCTTGACAGAACTGGTGTAGGTGATGGCGTGATTTCACCTGTTGAATATGGAGCCCTGGTGAAGGTCAAGGAGACGCTATAAATATGCACATTTCTCGCTTTTCCAGAGAACAACATCCGGGCTCTCTCTGTAAGAAACCTCAACTGGGTGTGCAAGGCATGTCATTGTACCATGAGATTTGATTCCGGATCTCGGGCCGTTCCATTGCTCCGGCAAGTACCTTAACTGGAGCCGCCACTTAGCAAACAAAATTATTGTTTTTAAAAGCGGTTTAAGGTCATCCTTGCATTTGGCTTTAGATCTTAGATTTTAACGCTTTGGGTAGGCTAAGACACTGTTGGACAGGTAGCGTGCGTGTTTAAAAATAGAATTATATGAACACGGTTCACACAATTTTAAATGTTGTCATGTTCAAGTTCTCCTTATGTTTACTTCAACATAAACAGAAGTGTTGATTATTTTAAAATAGGGACGTTTTGGTCAGATCTACCTACAGAAGGAAAGTAAATGTACAGTAGGTTTGGACATTGGTAAAGACCTATACTATCGCTGATACAATATCCAGCAACACCCCCGGGTCTGATGTTAATCGAATCTCCCCGAGCGTTACTCGGTGTAAGCACTGCTGACATTGACATGCTGACCCAGCGAGAGGTCTAGAACCTCCCTCTGGGTTGTTCAGCGATATGTGCTCATTCTGGTGTTAATTTGCGTGTACTTTCCCAGTGTTATCTAGAAGGTAATTACGGAGTACCTTTCCACGTGTCCTGTAAAAGATGCTTTAAAAAAACGACACTGCACTGCATGCTTTCTGTTAAACTGACTCACCGCGCACGGGCTGAAGGTTGCGCACGGAACTACCGAAGAATATTTTGCAAATAAACATTGTCCTCGACATGGATTGGGATGGTGAGCATATCGGTAGCATCAAACCGAATAAAAAACTTTGAGAGTCACCGTGTTCTCATCATACCGACACAGGGCAACAGACCTATCTCGAAACAGGTTCAGTTTCCCAAACTAATACCCAAACAGTGACTGAGCACAAACAGCGTAGCTAAATGCCTTGTCTCTGTGGTAGCCACAGCTGCAACCCCCCCCGTCGTTGTCAGTGTCTATATGAGTGACATCAAATTCGAGCAGCGGTGCAGAGAACTGACCGTGCCTCTATTCAAATGAATATCAATCTTCCCTCGGCCGGACACAGCGCCACCCCCTCGGCTTCTTGTCATTGGCTCGCTGTTGACCAACCTGCCTGTGCACGGCGAAGCTGTTGTATCAGTGTCCATTCATTGACCGCGGGTGTCAGCGGAGACAACAATAACGCTGCATAACTGATCTCCGCTGTCCTCGCCGGGGTCCTGAATAACGAGAAGGACAAGGGCTATTCTCGAAGTAGCTTTGGACGTGACCAGCAGCCTACCCCGGCATACGCTGGACAAGGGTCTAAATAACCGCGGACATGTTTTGTTAAGTTCAAAATAGGTTAATATTATTTTGAGATAAGTTTTGACGTTTGCGCCTTTGGATTTTTTTCATTTCTTTTTACGGTGTTACACAGCCTTTTAAAAGGGCGAACGTGATTTTATATAGTTAGTATATCAAAATATATTTTTTCCTCCGTACACCGGCAAAGGATTTTATTACAACGATGAACCAGCCACGGATACTGCTGACACTTTTGGTGACGGTTATCTGTTCAGGTAAGTCCGCTTTTAAAATAAGTTTTGGGTTGGTCAACGGTAATCGAACGGGAAACTTTCCTTGGGTCAGATGATCAGTGACCTTAGGTAACAATGGTTATTCTTCGGCCGCCTGCGTTTGCCAAGATAATTATAAGGCAGACTTTGTGTTTTTCAGAGTGAACATGCATTTAAGTTTTCTATTATCACATAATTGAAAGAAAAAATAATTATTGAATTAAATGTTGTTTGTATTCAGTTTTGCAGTGGCTTTGTCTGACATATACTTGTGAATGAACAGGCAAGTAAGTTGTCAGAGGTAGAATTGCATGGGTCTTTAGTTTCTCAACACGAACACTGGGTGATTTCAATATCTAAAAATATACTTTTCTGGCAAATAGAACCTAATCTACGTTGTAACATAAACCTTGTAGTCTATGTTTTCCTTGTCGGAAAGAGAATCGCCTTTAATTCACTTCGGAATGATATTTCAGTCAGTGATCGATGTTTAAATCAACGTTTTCCGGCTAGAGCCCCGAATTTGGCTATTCTTGCTGTGGTGTCTGTCCTGTCAAACACAGAAACACAGTAAGGTTTGGAAAGTACCTACGTAGTATCTTTCATTCCCAATACTGTTGGGCAGTGCCTTGGGATAATGTGGCCAGTCGTATTATCAGAGGCAAAATGATATACTGCGAATGTAATTATTACAGTAGGTTATTAAAGAGAAAATCTGCTGCAGAAATTACAGGGTAATATCACGAATCATAAAGTTTTGTTGGATTTGTGCGTCAGCTTTTACGACTTTGTCTGCGAACGAAAGGGTGGTTTCAATTCTCATTTGTGAATTGGACAGGAGGTTAGATATCGACGTTTTTGTTACTGGTCTTGTTTAGTTTTGCGAGGTAGTCAGTGAAGATTTAATGGTTCATATTATAATGGTCCCAATTGTGATTAGCCTACACATACTGTCCAATTATATATGAGATGGGAAATTAGAATTACGCACAGTCCTACGCGGTGGCTTTGTTTCATGTCCTGTAATTACTGGGTTTAAATTACAGTTTTAATGATGGGGGGGGGAACTGTAGAATATATTATATAGGCTAAAGAACTATCCGAAAATGCAACCTGACGAGTTATTCCACGCTGATGTATTTTTTCTAAATTCAGGGTATAAAATGAACCAATATATTACGGAAGTTAAAAGCAGAGTTTTGTCTGCATGTCCAAGTTCAAGAAAAACAGCTTTGCCAGTGTAATTCGCTCTCCGTTCCTGAGCTCGCGTTGGCGCCTAACGGTTATTTTTGTGAAGAGACACGGTGGATTTACGGATATCGAGTCTAATATGAGAGGGAGATGTGACATAAACTCATAAACAGTCAATGGTTTGAAAAGTGGTCTTGAAGGTAAATGCTGATACTTAAATAACAAAGACGTGTTGTTGCTGGACGAGCGAATAAGAATAACTTTTTCCGGATGAAAGAAAAGTGTCCGACCTTATGTCCCCCAATTAACGTAGCTTGCGATAGTCAGTCGCTATTTGTATTATCTTAGTGAATTGCGATGTCTCCAAAACATTGATGCCAGACAGTGCTGAGACGATGAGAAATCGTCAAATAGCCTCAATCCTGACAACCTCCCTTGATGAGTGAACATATGTATTCCCTGTCGCCCTTTGGAAACTAGGTGGTTAGTTAGACCTAATTAATGAGGCAATTAAACCATGCATAGTGATGAATGGGGCCTTTATTGGGGGGTCATTATCTGCGTATGTTATGTTTAACATGGTATTGTTGCTCGTGGCTTTCATTAACCAAGACCTACTCTCTGTTTTTATTATGAATGGGTGTCATTTCTCACAATACAGCCACTGATCGTTACTTTTATCGATATTACTTTTTATTACTTTTATTTTTTCCACGATACATTAATAACTTTATCTGTTTCTGGCTATTATTAATTTTGTAAGGTTTTTCTAAATATTTTCCATGATCACTTAAATCTTAGATTTTGTAACTTTTTCACAGACATTCATTACAAAACATAACACAGTTTTTAATTTAGATAGGCATAGCACTAACTTTTGTCATTCCTGCAGAACTGCGTTGTTAGTAGGCTATTTCTATTTTAAAGGCTTAATTGTTTTTCTATTAAAAATGCTGTACTCAAAGTACACATTGAGCTACCAGTAATGTGTAGCCCAATGTGTAACAGTAAATAGATCTATTCCTTTGTAAAATATCTTTTTTGATAGGCTAGACTGAGGAGACTACAATTCCTCAGCGATCTGACGGTTGCTCAGCAACTTCAGTATTTATAATTAGGCTGCGCTTATTCTGGCCGTGCGACGCTGTTCACTCTTTGGTCGTGACATTTCGCGTCACGTGACTAATTCGATTACCTTCCTTGTTCAGTGAGCCAAGGGAACTGGCCTGTAGATCTGCGCCGTTTTCTCACAAAGTTTGTCTTTAATTTTTGTCAGTGTTAGCAGTTTGATGATGAAACATGAATCTAGGAGGGCCAATTTGTACAATTGTAAACTTGTGAGTGAGCAGGAAGCAAGCATTTCTTAAGCTGTACTTGAGCAGTGAACTGGGGTCTGAAACCCTACCCAGCTTCTTTATCAAAGCTTTTTCTTCAATTAATATACTTCCATTAGCTACCACCTTAGACCCAAATAGTGCTCAAAGCAAAAAAGTAGAGTAATATAGAAACAAACTGAAAATATCACCAAGGAAATATATTTATTTCACTCACCAAGTTACTTTTTGCTCTGACAAATCTCCCTGACCCCCAACCTCTAAATAAACCCAGATCCTAGGGTGTTTGGTCCATGAGCACCCCCCCCCCCCAGAACACAAGGAGAAAGGAAAACTGCATCTTTCACATGGTGAGGTACCAGAGGAGGGAGACAGGGATAGATGGAGAGTGATGGGGGTGGGGATGGAGGGCAGGGGGGCTGTTTAATAATACTGGGGAGGAGCCCCCCCCCCCTTTGCATGGTCAGTGGAATGGCCAGGGCAGATAATGACCTCAGCTTCACAAACCCTCCCCCCCCCAAAAAAAAAAAAAACATCCTAAGCCCTCATGCCCTCATTTCCATAAGACTGTCCCGATCGACCGTGGGACTGCACGATTGACATCTTATTATGGGGGGGGGGGGGGGGTTTAATCCCCACCCAGCTGCACAGGACTATGCCTCCAGACCCCCCCCCCTCCCACCCTCCACACACACACTCACCCTCCCCACTACATCTCTTCACACCCTGTGTGCTCAATAGCACCCCCATTTTTAAAAATCCAACAAGGCACCTCTATTTTCAAGGGCTAATCTGGGGAGATCTCCACCCGAGCGGGGGGAGCAGGCCGGTGAGAGCCAGGCCTGTGTGTGCCGATGGCAGGGACCATGTCTCTGTTCTCCCTGTGTGTCCATATCAATGCTAATGCTCCGGGGGAGGGAGTCCCCCCCCCCTGTGAAATTACACTCATGGGTCCCAGAGTAGCTGTCTTATCTGTGCTGGGATCTGATCTGATCTGTGGGCCCAAATCTGGTCAAACACATGCACACACACACACACACACACACACACACACAAAAACACACAAACACACGTACACACATGCACAGAGACGCACACACAGACACACACGCACACACACACAGACACACACACACACACATGCACATACACACACAGACACAAACACACAAATCCTTGATTTGTTGTTCCATTTTTATAGCTGGAAATTTTAAACACTTAATAAAAGCACTCAACTCTACTAAAGCATTTTCACAAGTGCAATTTCGCTGAGCACCCTCCTTTGCTACACTACACGACAGGGCCGGCCCGTGGCATAAACGCTCTATGCGGTTGTTTAGGGCCACAACCGCTCGGGGGGGGGGATTTTAAATTGAAAATGGAACGGAAATGGAACATTTCATAACAATGTAATGTAAGAAGGATTTTACCAAGTGAACCCTTGGTCAAGGTACTTAACCTGCATTGCTCCAGTATAATATCCAGCTGTACAATTGGATACAATGTATGTCGCTTTGGATAAGAGCTAAATACCTGTAATGTAATGACTTACACAACTTCTTTTTTTACATATCATTTACATTGCATTCATCCATACAGCTGGATATATACTGAAGCAATGCAGGTTAAGTATCTTACTCAGTGGTACAACAGCAGTGTCCTATTGGGGCAATTGAACCTGCAACCTTTTGGGTTACAAGTCCAGCTCTTTACCCATTATACTACACTGCTGCTAATGTTTACATATTATACCTATATAGATATTTGTTCATTTGGGATTTGATCCTGCAACCTCCAAGTAGCCACAGCCAATATCAGGGCCTAGGGACCTCTACTTAACCTATTGTGTGCGCATGGACCTTCTCTAGTTTTGGTGTCCCAGCACCAGCAACTGAACCAGAAACCGCATGGCCAACCCTCATGCTGAGTCGAGCCCTCATGTGATCAAAAGATGATCCTGAACGAGAGTCAGCGGTTGCGTGACAATCTATCCGAAAGCGCACCAGCGTTCCCGTTTCCAGTGGCTCAAAAATGAGAGAAGCGGTTACTCTTCAGGGATCGGCGTTCCTCAGGGCCACCTCTCATCGTGGCTTATCTGCAGAGACAGCTGAGTGATGTCAGTGCATTAGGCTGCAGTTTAATAAGGCCTTAGACCAAAGCCTGAGCCCGTGGTGGTTCCCAACATCCAGGTCCTGGCTGCTGTACATAGGCACTTCTAATGCTGATGTAACAATTATACTGGTAACAGAATGCAACCAGTTCTAGAACACTGACTTAAAATAAAATAAAAAAACATTCCACAAAAACCTGTACTCTTCAAAGGATTGAAAGGAAGGCAGGAAGGTTATAACTGCTCATGCAGATATGCCCAGTGAGGAAGGACATATATATTTAAGCAAGTAAACAAACAAACCAACAAAGTATTTGGAGCAATATGCTGAGTACTCACTCACCTATGCATAGTCCCAGGTGAGTTTTTTTTTTTTGCCCATGATGCCTCTGTTTCTTGATTGAGCCTTAATTGGCAATCCCTGTCCCTTCTGCTACTCATCACTCTAACAGCAAAGGACTGTGAGGCCAGCAGTGAGGTTTCCTTTCACTCATATTGGAGATTTTATTGGATATTGATCACTGACGGAGTGGCTTTAGGAGATTGTAAATTACAAATGCTGACTGCTAAAACAGCCACAATTCAATCAAGGAGTTGTAGATCACATGATCCGGTGTTTGCTGTCATGGAGCACCTGTGACTATATATATATATATATATATATAAATGCAGGCGGCTTTAATGTTGTGGCTGATCGGTGTGTGTGTGTGTGTGTGTGTATATATATATATATATACACACACACACACCGATCAGCCACAACAATAAAACCACCTGCATTTTTCTGCTTTTTTCTGATTTAATATTTTATTTTCTCTGTTTGTAATCAAACAATTCACACGTGGTCAAAGCACAGGCTCAGGGCTTTTATTAAAGGGTATTCTTATACATTTTGGTTTCACCATGTAGTAATTACAGCACTTTTTATATGTAGGTCCCCATTTCAGTGTTATAGACAAATTAACATAATGTCGAATAAAATAGTCATGTTTTGTATTTGGTTGCATATCCTTTGCATGCCATGACTTCCTGATGCCTGTGACCTATCAACATCATCAGAGTCTGGATATCTTATTGTCAGGTTGTCCTACAAAAACTCTTTGCATTTGAATGGATCTCTATGGGAATTGGGGGGTGGGACTAGATTCAGCTGTAAATAATGCTGATACAGTATGGAACACATTTGTTGGCTAAATGGCTTTAAGTCATCATGGGTCCAAGCCATCAAATGCGTCTCAAACCACTGTGCTGCTGCCAGATATGCAGTAGATACTACTAGCATTGAGTTCAACAGGAAAATTAATCAGGAGAAACAATGCTTGTAGTATCTACTGCATATCTGGCAGCAGCACGGTGGTTTGAGGCTCATATAACAAAAGACAATTTTCAGCTGCTCCCCTGGACTAAGTGACTGACTTTTGACAATCAGTTCATTAGACAAATATTACTAAATGGCAACCAGCAGTCAAACAATGAAACGTTGAACCATTGTTAATTGATTCGTTTTCTTAATGAAGCCACAAGCTGTGAATGGACTTTAATACATATAGCCTTACAAAAACAGCTGAGGCACCATTGAAAATAGTGGCGGTAATTAGCCCATATAGTTCTTGTAAAAGGGGGATGAGGGCGGAGTCAAGGTTTTGTTCACCGCTCAGTCGGAAATGTTTACGTGTTTACATGACTTTCTACTTGGGTTTATACCCATTAATGGCAATCAATCTTTTAAACAAAGGCTCGCGAGGACCGTAGCAGCACAGCGCAGCGGAGTTATTAGCATTGTTTGCACTGCGGCCGCTTAAAAAGAGAGAGAGAGAGTGAGAGAGAGCGAGAGTGTTTAACTCCCATTAGCGAGACAAAAGCCGCAGCCCCAGGGCAGTGCGCGTTTCACGCCGCCCCGCGATTTCAATCGTGCCGGGTTCCGCTGTGTCTTCCCCCCACGGTTCGCATTCAGCTATTGTTTGCGCGGAGGCACCCGACCGCTGTAATGGAGATAATAGCGCCGGAGAAAAACGGGGTGGAATTCTCGAGCGCGTATGCATCCGTAATCCAGCACAAAGGCCCGTATTACATTTTCCAAGACGGGGAGTGTTGGATGAAAAAAAGGCTCAAAAAAGCTTTTCAACGCCCCCCCCCCCCCCTTCATTAATTTGTCCTTTTTTTGGTCCCCGAAATTCAATTTACAATGAGCCGATAGGCGACCGTAAAGAAGTATGTCCGTCACAAGCGAAATATTTGTGGACAGTTCAGCTACCTCAGGAATGAAGAGATGACTCGTTCTATCCAAAAAAACTTTTAACCCCCCCCCCCCCTTACACACACACACACACACACGAAAAAAAGTTATCTTTCAGTGACAGTTCTTGGAAAAACTATGATATACATGTATAAATATGTACCATATAATCTTTTGTTCTGTTTTGGATGTGACTTTTGAATCATTATCTTAAAGACTTTGGTAAGACCCCCCCCCCCCCCAATGGTGCTTTAAAGGCCAGTAAAATCAACCCCTCTCCCCTGTCCTGTGCATACAGGCGGACCCCGGTGGTGTGTCACACCCCCTCCATGGAGACGCTGCCCTTTTCCCCTCCACACGCATGACTGGCTGAGCCAGAGTCGGGCTGCGCACTGGGCCCCTCCTAATTTTGAATTCTGGGCTGGGCCCCCCCATCTCTTACACCCCCAGGAGAGAGAGAGGAGCCAGTGCAATCAATGACAGGGTTTGCTAATGTTTGCCTTTTCCTGGGTTTCATGGCTGGCCCTTTTCTTTGGGTGGTGGCATGGGGTGGGGGAGGGACAATGCACCCTGAAGTTCATGGACAGCCGGGGGAATGGACAATAGCCCCAAAAGAAAGGGTAAAGGGTCTTTTTTGGTGGGGTGGGGGGTGAGTATGTCCCCTCTGCTCCTGCTGTTGTGGACACCCCCCCCCCCAAAGAAAAAAAAAGAAACGCCTTTTCCATATGGGGGAGGTGGAGGTTGGGTTCATCCCCAAACTTGAACTCTCAATCCCACTCTGGACCACAGAGGTCGCGCACTGCGTTCGATCAGCTTAGAGCCATTATCCCTTATCCTGGGTGCGTACTGCATCTAGGCACTGCTTAAACCCTTTATGGTGTGAGATCACAATATATATGATTAGAATGTTCTTAACTGAACATTCTAATGCTGATTTTATAACAACTACTGGTAATTGAAAGCAATGAGGTTCTGGAAAATTTGACTTAGAATCTTGAAAAAACATTCCAAAAAACCTGCCCTTTAAAGGGTCAATCAGGTGCCCCTGTACTTGGTCACTTTCTGTGATGTGATGTCGCAGCAGAAACAGTTCTTCCAGAGATATTGATTGGCTTAATTTTTTTTTGGCTTCTGGATATGGCCCTACCTATATCCAGAAGGAGTCTGGTTTAAATGCCTCATTGAAGGGATCAAAACCCAGCTGTGCCCCCAGCCAGGGATTCAAACCAGCAACATCCTGGTGTCAAGTTTAGCTCCCTATACTGCTGTGCCATACTTCACCCAAAATCTGAGGCCTTGAGTCTCACTGCACTGGCTTTTGTGATGTTTCTTTTGGTGTGTACACAATGTCCAAGGCACTGGCTTGGGTCATGTGACATGAGCAACCCCCATGGGACCCCCGGAATAGCATTAACTCCCCGCCCCCCGCCCTGGGGCCACGCCAGCTGAGTCAAAGCCCCTCCCATCCCACATCTGCTGGATGTGCGAAAGGGCCCTAAAACCCCACAATCGGGGTCACGTTCATTAACCTGGACTAACGCATCAATCAGCACAAACTGGTGCATCACGTAACAGGAACGAATGCAGAAATTGAACAGGAACTAATGCAGGAACTCAACAGGAACAAAATGTTTTTGTTGGTGCCAAAATTGTAAATACTGTCATTTTTTTTACATCCTTGGGAGGCCGACCTATATAAAAAAAAACCTTTTACAACAACCGTGGGGTCAGTTATTGATTTATATGGCTAACCAATTTAACAATTTTGACTGAGAGAAGAATGACAGCTGGTGATCATTGTAGAATGACACAAGGGAACATTAAAAAAGCACATATAGTTTATGAGTTTCTGTATTCAATTCCAGCTTACATTTAGTGGAAAAGGAGCAACATATCATGTATCTCCTCAAAAAAGGACAGAGACCATGAAGACCATGTAGACCTAAGAGGGCAAATGCACCTTCACTTTTGTTTGTAAAAAGAATAATACATTGAAACGGATCAGATTTTAGACACCACTGAATCCAGGGTAGAATCAGACCCGAAACTGGGTCTGTATCCATGTGTAGGGATCAGTAAAAACCCCATAAACTAAAATACATCTTACAGAAAAATAATCGCCAGTATTAATGTATCTGTGAAGTATGATCAAAATGGTGCAGGTCAATGTGGTTACCTTTGTAGCTGACAGTGAGGTACAGTCCACAGAAGAAATGGGTGCACATTCTCTACTACATGTTTGTAAACACTGTGTACCCTTCACATGTGAGGGACAAATGTTAGATCGGACTCCTGTTCAAGGGTTTTTGTGTGTGTGTGTGCGTGTGAGTGTGTGAGTGTATGTGTGTGTGTGTGCGTGTGAGTGTGTGAGTGTATGTGCGTGCGTATGTGTGTGTGTGTGTGTGTGTGCAGATGCAGAAATAAGCAGATTGCACATCTTGTCCTTCAAGTTCAAGAGTGATCACCGGTTCCACAAACTCATTATAATTTTTTTTGTTTCCATCTGGTGACCATTGTGTGTGTGTGTGTGTGTTGGGGGGGGGGGGGTATTGGGCCACCGGACCTTGCAGGGGTCAGGCGACAAATCTGCTATTTTTGGTTGGAACTTGGGGAGGAGGTGGAGGGGGGGGAGGGGGGATGGGTGCATCGGGGACAGGGTGAGGGGTCTGAGTGACCCCCGTGGCATGGGAAAGTCACCTCCCCAGCCAAAAGTGAAAGGGGTGCAACTCAAAATGGTGGCGGGTGGGGTTGGGAAAGAGGGGAGCAGATGGCCTCCCGCAGACTGTGGAGAGATGGGTGATGGGGGTTTTTTAGGGAGGGGCGGGACCATTGTCACCCTGCAGCCTGACACAATAGAAGTCCTCCTAACTTGACCTCTGTCTGCTGGCTCCCCAAACCCCACTTCCCCAAAACTCCAGCATTGACCAGGTCTGTTTCTCTGGCTCAGTGAGTTCATGGCATCCGTTATCTAAAATGGCCCCTCTTCATAGTCCTGCTGTTGAGAAAGGTATCAATCAGACAGCCAGAGTGTCAAGTGCATTTCATCCACCCCCCCCCCCCCCCAAAAAAGAGTTTTTGTGCTTCCCTATCCACTTTGGGACTCCCTCCTGTGCTGTTGTCCCCTTTTCTCTCCACTGGAACCCCCCCCCCTCCCAAAAATGACTTTATCACTAGTAGCTACAGCTGTTTCACAGGCGAAAGATCCAGCTTTGTGTCTTCTGAGTTTTTCAATGGAGCTGTGCAGTGATTGGCTGGTGTGTTGCAGATTAGCACACTGAGGTCCAATTGTGTGTTTTCCACCAGTGCAGTCCAGTAAAAGACCCTTCCGTATGCCAATAAAACCAGAGCCCTTCTTGTAGCAGACATTGCTTGTTGACCCATTAATTACCATGTGGAAAAAAATGATGCAAATGACATGACAGTGTCATTCGTTATTCGACAGTGTCACAGATGCCTGTGAAAGATACCAATCAGTAATCAGTAATCAGGCTCAGCTTGAAAATGGGCATTAATTAGCAGGAAAACAAAAAATCTGTATTGATTGTGGTCTGTCATTGTCATTGTCAATAGTCCTTTTGAGGTCCTCACTGTAAACCCTGATCCAATTACAAAATGGACTGATGAAAATACTGTAAGTCTAAAACATATTTTCACCAAAAGTATTGTACCCCACAATGACAGAGATTCTGAAGTCAAACATGAAAGTCACTAAGAACACTCTCCACCGCCAGTTATTGGCTTCTGAGGTGTTTGAAACTGGTGAACAGGTGCATTGTGGGTATATGCGCATGGCACGTTGCACATTCAGTAAGGTGTTGTCATCGTAGGTTTGTTCTAAAGTCATGTCATCACCTTCATCATCATCATTATCATCTGTAGTGACACTTGGGGGTCCCACCTCACTGACCGATCAACCTTCTTCTTTCCTTGCCAGATGTGGGCGGAGCTTCTGAGCTGGCCTTCCTGCTGGAGCCCACTGATGTCATCGCAGTGCGAGACCGGCCCCTTCTCCTGGACTGCCAGGTGGAAGGGGAGGGGCCTATCTCGGTCGCGTGGCGTAAGAACGGTGTGCCAGTTGCGACGGGACACAGGGTGATGGTGCTGGTCAACGGGACACTCCTGATCCAGAACTTCCAAAAACGGCGGGACGGGGATGAGACGGACGCCGGGGAGTACGACTGCGCTGCGCAGAACCGCTTCGGCCTGCTGGTCAGCCGCAAGGCCCGCGTACAGCTGGCCTGTGAGTACTGAGGAGCGGGGTGGGGGGTGGAGGGTGTAGGCGCAGAGAAATGGAGGGGTGAGGAGACAGGGAAGAGGAGAGTTGGAGGGACAGAGAGGTGGAGAGATGGAGGGGTAGGGGTGGTACAGGTGGAGAGATGGAGGGATAGGGAGGTGGAGGAATGGAGAGATAGATCATTGGAGTGATGAAGACATTGAGGTGGAAAGGTTGTGATTTAAGGTGGAGAGGTGATGGTTTGGCTGGGGTAGTAAAGTGTAAAGTGCTCTCCACTCTTTCCAAGCAGTGTACCTTAATCACATACCTAGAACCATAAACACACACACACACACACACACACACACTCACGCACACACGCACACACACACACACTCACCTTGATTACACATACTCTCCCTTTGACCCAATAAAAAAGGGGATTGTGGGTAATTCAGCAACGGTGCTCTCTCAGGACCAGGGGGTTTCCATGGCAATGCGGCCCCATCACCAATATTATGACAAGCGAGATCACACCCTTATTGATCAGAAGAGGGGAGGCCCGGTCATATGGGGTTGCCCACTCGCCCCTCAGACACATTCTCTGCTGCTCCGCCCACTCCACACCGAGATAAAAACACACTCACTTCTCATTTTCTAAGTGCAACAGGGAACAAAAAAACGGATTAAAAGTGCATGGAATGAGTTTGCTGCAGTTTGTGCTGTGAGAATCTCTAACCCCCCTCTCCCTTTCTTTCTCTTTCTCTCTATCTCTCTCTCTCCCTCTCTCTCTTTCTCTCTCTCTCTCCTTCTCTCTCTCTTCCCTCTCTCTCTCCTCTCTCCTCCTCCTCTCTCTGTCCCTCTCCCTCACTGTCCCTCTCCCTCTCCTCTCTCCTCTCTCTCTCTCTCCCTCCCTCTCCTCTCTTCCCCTCTCTCCTCCTCTTCTCCTCCCTCTCTCTCCCTCTCTCTCCCTCCCTCTCTCTCTCTCCCTCTCTCTCTCCCTCTCTCTCTCTCCTCCTCCTCTCTCTCTCCCTCTCTCTCCCCTCTCCCTCTCTCTCTCCCTCTCTCTCTCTCCTCCTCTCTCCTCTCTCCTCCCTCTCTCCTCTCTCTCCCTCTCTCTCCTCCCTCTCTCCTCCCTCTCTCTCCTCCTCCTCCCTCTCTCTCCCTCTCTCCCCTCTCTCTCTCTCTCTCTCTCTCTCTCTCTTTATCTGTCAGCTCTCCCTAAGTTTCACACACACCCTGACTCCATGTCGGTGGACGAGGGGGGTGTGGCTCGTTTCCAGTGCCAGCTGAACGGAATCCCAGAGGCCACCATCACCTGGGAGAGAGACAGAATTCCACTCAGCAGATACGACTCCAGGTAACACACACACACATGCACAAACGCATGCACACATGCATGCACATGCACTCATGCAGAGACACACATACCCAGATACACACACGCGTGCACATACGCATGCACACGCACTCATACACATACACACACACCCAGATACACACACGCATGCACATAAGCATACATCACACACAGTGGACGAAAGAATAAATAACCATCAGTAGAAAATAACAACACAAAATATTCACATTTTGAGATACAGCAATAAAAAATAAACAACACTGCTCTCTCTCTCCCCCCCTTCCTTTCCAGGTACACCCTGCTTCCTGCAGGTATTCTCCAGATCACCGGTGTTAAGCGCATCGATGCAGGGCTGTACCGCTGCATGGCCTCCAACATCGCCAACGTCCGCTACAGCCATGAAGCCCAGCTCAACGTCACTGGTGAGCCTCTGCCCACCTCCTGCCTATGCCCGCATTACCCAGAATGCACTGCAGAGATCTCTCACTGCAGAATAGCAGTGTGGAGAGCAGGCCACAGGCGATGAAATATACTGATATACTGTTCATGGCTGCTTCCTGTATTCAGACTTTCATTTTTGCCACCAGCTTTTTTATTCGGACGTGATTTTTACTGTGGAATGCACATCACAGTTCTGTTTTTTGTCCTCTGGTTGCCCCTCCACCAACTGTTCTTCCTTCCCACAGGTGGGGCCCCTAAGACCTTCAAGGAACCAGTCATCCTGTCGGGCCCCCAGAACCTGACCATCACGGTGCACCAGACTGCCATCTTGGAGTGCATCGCCACGGGCAACCCCCGGCCAATAGTGTCCTGGAGCAGGCTGGGTGAGGCCCCCGGTGCCCATTGCAATGCTCCCCCCCCCAGCATCCCCTATGCCATTGCCAGGCCTTGGATTTTAAAGCACAAGAGGGCCCATGACTCAGGGCTGAAGTGCTATTCCAGGATCAGGTTCCTCTGCTCACCTCATAACCGAGTCAATCATGACCTAAAAGGGCAAAACTGACCCTGGATCAGCACTTCTGCTGTGAGACGCTGTATGACTATGGACCCTGGTCCAGTTTGGTTACGTGGGAAAGGAAAAGACGCAGTCTTAGACCCCCTTCACGCCTGGCATTAACGTTTGTCTCGGGTGAAAACACAGGTGTGAATGTCCCAAAGATGCACTGAGGATTGTGGTCTGATCGCCCAAACCGCCTCCGCAGGTGGTCAGGGACAAACAGTGACCTCACTGAACACGAGTGTGGTTGCAAATGTATTGCAGAAATTACAAAGTAACATTTCGTCTACAACAAGTCAGTTACAGTATCTTTCAAGAGACTCGTGAGAGGAGAACGTAACGTGTGCGGTTGTTTGAGCAGGAAGTGAGATCAGATCGTGATTGGACCTCAATGTGGACAGTAGAGATGCATATTAATGCAAGGTGTCAAGCGGGTCTAAAGCTGACCTGAGGCCATTATTGCATCATTTCCTGTCTGGGGTAAATGACTTCCAATGAGGAAATAGATTTCTGTGGTCTACAGATAGGCTAATTAAATAGATGACATGGGCAAAGGCTTGTGTTTCAAGTTTGTTTTGAGCACACAGCTTTAGCAGAAGCACACCAGGCAAATCCATTCCAAAGCAGTGGGCTTGGTTATAGTTTTGAATGGTATGTTTAGTGGTTCTGTACTCATATTTATGTGTTCTCTTTTCTGTGTGTGTGTGTGTGTGTGTGTGTGTGTGTGTGCCTGCACACCTTCAGACGGGCGCTCCATTGGCGTGGAGGGCATCCAGGTCCTGGGCACGGGGAACCTGATGATTTCGGACGTGTCGCTGCAGCACTCAGGGGTATACGTCTGCGCCGCCAACCGGCCCGGGACCAGGATGAGGCGTACGGCGCTGGGCAGGCTGGTGGTGCAAGGTGAGCCCCTACCCCTAAATGCGCCCCTCACCCTGCAGTACAGGGGGCTCCCTGGTGCCCCTCCCTGGCTGTACCCTGCTGCAGCTACAGCTGACCGTCATTTTCTGTGTCCAGCATGGCCAAGTGGCAGGAAACAGACAAATTTCCTCAATTTTCAAACATCTAAACGGCAGACACATACAGTACTGGCACAAATTATGGAAATGCTGTGCTTAAAGAAAAAGTTTAATACTCTTAAAACTTCTATTTGTGCCCTTTCCGCTGTTGTCATTTCTCTGATCCATTTTCATTGTAGAAATGTATTCAAAACATTAACCAGACACATCTTGGCCATAAGTGGTAACACCATTATATAACCGACAGTAATTTGCCAAATAGAGAAATTTTTGCAAAATTTAGCATTAATTGTTGAAATCTGTTAATGAATGCAGTGTTTCCATAATTTGTGCTCATACAGTGCATAAGCTATATATACACACACTCTATATACATATGCACATATATGAGTGGTGTATGTATATCTATTTGGAGCCTTTTTCAACACTGGTCAATAAGCATTTGAGTATTCTGCCTAGTAGACCTGTTTTGGTTGTATGTACCAGAGGCACACTCTATTGTTGGTAATTGTAAGTAGGTGGTTTTATTAGTTACTGGTGATTCCACCGACAAGCCAGGCTTCACAAAAAACACACACACACACACACACACACACGCACGCCATGTTGTGTCCTGGACCCCTTCTCCATCAGTCCATGACAGATGCACATGGTCATTTGGAGAGGTGTGTGTGTGGGAGGGGGTTGAAATTGGGGGTGGAGATAATAAGCACCCGGGGAAGGGCGGAGATTTTGGGTCAGGGAGACCACATTAACCTGTATTGGATTTGGACGTGACTTTCAGAGGGGGGTAGGAGCGAGACTCCACCCCCTCCTGACCCCTGACCCCTCAGATCTGGAGCCCCCAGTGACTCATGTGGCTTGGTGGGAGACCCCCAACTCCAGCTGGAGGAAGATAATGGTCTCTGTCGTTCACTCGCACCCCTGACTCCATCCCTCCATCATCCCATGGTGGCTTTGTCTTATCTATCCCTCATGTTTCAGCACTTCTGCACAAATCTAATTAGCCTATTCCCTCATATTCTGGTGCCGCTCCACAAATCTGATTGGCTGGATCTAGCAGCAGTCATCAACCATTTGGGACAACTTGGGTTGATCAAAACGTGGACCACAGTGAGGGAAATTTAGTTTCACAGACCTTTTCCAATAGAAACACCAATATATATTTTTTAAAATCATAATATATATAACATTATATGGATGAATCTATGGATGGATTATTTAACTGCATTTATGCACATTTGTACATGCACATATATATATATATACATATATATGTACACACACACACACACACACACACAATGCGTGAACAGCCACACAAACACACACAAGTGTTCCATTATGCCGACTCATTCTATGAACAGAGAGACAGCACACACCCTAACAAAAAAACAAAACAAAAAAAAAAACCAAGAAAACCTTACATTTTGTGGTTGGGCATTCTTATTAACACTAAAACTCAATTTATTAACATTTAAAAAATGCTTATTAGCATTTCAGCACTTGGCCCTAAGACTTAGACAGTAGCAGAGTCTGGTGTAATCACAACTTGAACTCACGTCCAGCACGCTAAACCCCCAAGAGTCGACTCAGAGGCCGGCCCAACTGTACTGACACATCTGCAGGGTTACCATACGAGACAAATATATGTGTAAAAGTCACAGGGTGAAAACGTGCACCTTCCCAAATTAACTGAGGGGTCTGAAGTGATGTAAAGGGCCTGGGAATACTGCCCCCTGCAACCCTTAAAATAAGAGAAGACTTTTTGGGGATAAAATACGCAAAGAAATGCATCCCTTCATTTTGACATCTTTGTAGGCCTTACGTTTGTAAGATGTCTCATATCTGTTAGTCTTCCAGAATTTATATTTTGCGCACAGCCGTGCAACTTCCGTCCCAACCCCCCCACCATGTCAGGCATTTTGACCTGATCAATATTTTTCTCTATCAGTCTTTCTCAAGTGGATTGGCTCAGCCCCCCCCCCCCCCACCCCACCCCCTTGCCAAAAAAGACTATGGTTAAGGGTGGGGGTTGCTGGTGGTGGTGGCGATGTTAAATGTATTCATTAATTTATTGATTGATTTTCGAAACGGGGGAACAAAGACTCCTGAGCCCGGGACGCCCTCTAAAACATGCGAGCTCCCCCTCAAGGTCTCCACTGTCGCCCCTTCCCAAATCCCAAAAGAACGGCGCATTGGGGTCCCCTGCGAGCCGTCGGCACCATAAAGAGCCAGGAGTATCGATAACACATCAATCCAGCGCGGTGCTGTCAGTCAAGGCTGTTTGCCCATCTGATTCACCAGTGTCTGTCCCTTTGTCCCTGCGTTTTAGAGGGGAAAGAAATATCTCAGTAAATTTGATACTTGCTCAGCGAAAACAGCAAAGATACTTACAGACGAACAACAATGTTCCATGAAAATGAGCAAAATGAAAGAAATTCACAATCTCTTTATGGCTTCATTTTTATCAAAACCAAGCAAATTTTAAAAACTTTTTATAGTAAGACATGGCACAGTGCAGTCTTTTACCTGCCTCAGCTTTTGGGTATAGATTGCTCTCCTGCTTTTTTGATCATTTAGTGTCTTTCCCGAGCAGCACTCACTGGCCATCATATAGTTTTCGTATATAGTTTGGCTCATGGCTGCTGGACATTATCTCTGGAAGTCAGTGAGTGCAGGTGAGCACAGAACTGTGTACAGTTGTGAGTGAGTCCGTTTAATGGATCTTTTTCAAGTTCAAATGCGATCCCTGAACTTGAATTCTCTCGTCCGCTCACTTCCTCTTCAGCTTTCGGCGTGAGGTCAGCCCAGCTAGGTCGCCAGCATGTGTGTTTTTGGGAGCAGTTTGGAGATCTGCCCTTTCACACAACCCCAAAACAACCCCACCCCCACCACCAACCCCTTACGCAACCTTCCAATCCACCCCGTCTCCACCAGTGGCCTTGAACCCCTCTGCTCAGGGTTTTGGCGGGGGGGGCGGGGGTTGAATGGTGTCCTGCAGGCCAGCTTGCTCTGGGCAGATGCGGGGGGTGGGCGTGGCAGATGGACAATGGGAAGTCCATATGAGTGAGACAGAGAGAGAGAGAAGAGAGAAGAGAGGTGGACAAGGGGGAGGGTGGGGTAGGGTCATTGTCCCAGAGTAAAAGATCACCTCTCACCTTTGACCCCTGACCTATTCCCACTAGGCCCACCCCCCTGGAAAGCAGGCAGAGGTGTCATGGGGGGGAGGGAACTGTGATGCTGGGGGCCAGGAGCAGGGCGGGGTTGGGGTTTTTTGGGGGGTCGGGGTGAAGATGGATGACTCCTGATGGGATGGGGCGACAGCCCCTCCCTCAGCAGAGCCCTTTGGGAGAGCGGTTCTCGTCACAGCTGGTGGTCGGCAGAGGGGTACGGAGCGGTAAAGTTCAAGGGGGACAGGGCCACATGGGGGGGAGGGGGGGAGAAATACAAAGGGAGATGAAGCCATTGTGTTTCTCTCCTCTTTTTTTCTCAAGAGTGTTTTTTCCTGAAAGGGAATCTGACCATATTCACCCCGTATGCAAAACCCCCTTTTTATTCAAAAGATTGATTTTCATAATAAAAATGGTGAGGTGGCGGGGCGGGGGGGTGGATTGAGAATCTTTTTTTTTTTTTTTTTTAGGTGAAGGTCATAAATGTTACATCTGTCGGACGTGGGATACTTTCTCACAAAAAAGGGGAAGATATGAGAATATAATTTAGAAATGTGCATCAGAATATTTTCCAGAAGCAAACAACTTGCACAATTTCTGTACAAACAATTCTATGTACGAGTACAAGAAGGTATTAAGCAATTTTGTAGATATCTCATAATATACACTCATAACATATATTTTAACATATCGTAATTTCCCTGAATGTGTTTTTATGTATGTAGCGATAGAATTGTAATATGTAATTGTACAATAATAATACATATAAACAGAAAGCAGGAGATCGGTCGAAAATACATTCAGAGTGGGAAATAAATTCTAGTTAGGGTCAAGTTTACTCCCTTGCAGAAATAAAATCCAATTTCTCAAATTGGGTGGCTGCTCATATTTATAGATCAATGCACAGTGAATCTCACCATAGGGGGCTGAGGGCAGGGGACAGTGATTTCTAAATGTGTTGCAACACATTTGTGATTCTCTGCTTGGAACAGCCTTAATGAACCCTGGCCAGCATTCTTTCAAGGGTGCCCCAACATCACACGGGTGCACCTAACATCAGCTAAGCGTGTGTGTTCTCAGACTTTGATTTGACAGCTAAGACTGTGACTGTGGAACTATCTGTTTTACACGAAAGGGAGAGCGGGCAATGTGCCACATCTCAGTGTTCCGGATTGCTGTGACATCACAAACAAACAGAAGAACACTGTCAATCGAGAGCTGCAGACAGGCAGGCAGAAAACACAGCTTTTCCTGGTCTGGGTGGGAGAACAAAACAAAAAAAGAGAAAACATTCAAGATAGTTTTAATTTTCTTTTCATGTAAACTTCATTATTAGTCCCAATCCCCCCAAACCTCACAGCCTGATCATTGTACTCACTTTCTTCAAAATAAATGATTTTGCCTAAGCTCAAGTGTGAAGGGCACTTCAGGAGAGAAGGCCGCCTGTAATCAGGTGGATTAATTACACCCCCCCCCCCCCCACCCCAGAATTCACCCTGTGCTGGCCCCCTCCTCACACTCCCTTTCAGTCCTGCAATGGTCCCATCTATCTTTCCCCAACACACCATCTCCACCCGCTGCAGACCTGGGTAAACACTGGTGGCAGAAAGCCCCAGTACTTTGGTACAATTATATATGCAGTATTTTAACCCTTTGAAGACTAGGTTTTTTTTTTGGAATGTTTTTTTTTCTTCCAAAATTCTAAGTGTTATAGAACTCCGTTGTTTTCAATCACCATTAGTGATTGTGAAATCAGTTAAGAACATTCTAATCACATGTTTACAATCTTACATCTTAAAGGGTTAATGAAAATGTAGAGCTAATGATTATGTTCTACTGCAAGAGAAGTCCCTGTGTTTTGTGTCCCAGTTGGCAGTGGTGTCATGAAACGTCCCTTTTCCCCAAGTAATATTCCATTAAAAAAATTTTTTTAATTTTTTTATGCTTTATTTTTGTGTAGATTATATTTCTGGTATTTGTAGAGTAACATTTTGGCTCCAGTGTTATTTTTAAATAAGAAAAAACTTCTCTGATTACATAGCAAGTGTTCCCCATTGGAAAATGAACAACAACAAACAGCACTGGGCATTTCTGCCTGTTTGATCTGCTTGCTCATTTACAGGTGAAAATACTGGAAATCAAGTGTTTTTTCTTATTAAGTGGCTTATTTTGCCAAAGAGGAGAATTGTCAAGAGATATGCAGGTACTACAAATAATCTCATTAGGAAATATGTACACATAAATATTTGGGAAGATGCCTGAAAAAAAGCACTTTATCAAAGATCAAAAGCATGACCCAAGAAACAAGCAATAAGATAGCAACTACAACAACAACAACAAAATCCACTCTACAAAAAAGGACCCCTTTTCAGATTTTATGGGCCCAGAAAATCTATATTTTTTCTTTTAATAAAAGAAATTGGGGCTTACTGGGATGAAAGAAATGCGGGACGGGGATGGGGGGGGGGTCAAATTCCGTTCTGTGATTGATTAATATCCCCCCTATTGAAATAGGCCCCCTGCGACCCTTGACCCCCAAGTCGCCCCCCGCTCAACCGTCGCCACCTCCCCCTTATTCCAGGACCTTCTTCCCAGGGCCTGGCAGCAGCAGACTCTTTCATAGGAGTGGTGTTGGGACAAGGGGGTCAATAGATCAATGAGATGCGCGGGGGTGCAGGACACCAGGTCTCTCTCTGTATGCAAACCCATTGTTCCCCAAATTCAGGCGGCCATTGGACACGGCCGCCAGCCCACATCTGCGCTAGAAAACGATGGAGCAGAAGCAGTGTGTTTATTCTCCACTTATATTATTCATATTAACCCTTTGAAGAGTAGGGTTTTTTCAGTGTTTTTATTATTATTTTATTTTTACATTTTTTATTCTAAGTCAGTGTTCTAGAACTCTGCTGCTTTCCAATCACCAGCAGTGATTGTGACATCAGCAGTAGAATCTTCAGCTAAAAACATTCTAATGGCATATTTGTGACATTACTCCTTGAAGAGGTAATGCAGGCAACTCTAGGGTCTGGTTGTTGATCGTTGAGGGAGAGTGATTGGATTTATTCTGAGCCTGATAGTAGGCACTTTCCCAAGTATCTTTGTTATTTGTTCGTTTGTTTTGTAGTAGTAGTTACATATTTCTGTCTCTGCTCAGTTTGTGCAAAATGTGACAGTGTTTTAATGGGGTTGTGTTGCAAATCCATAAAATGTGTCCTCAAGTGTAATGAATTGTATGGCACACAGACATACACTCACATGTACACACACGCGCACACGCGCACACACACACACACAAACTGGCTCTGGAATTGAAACTGTAAATTATGCCCACCACATCACAGAGTACTGAATTATACTCACTTTAAATTTGCCGGTGCAAACTGTGAGCTGAACATTTCATAGCTTTCAGGTTCATCCTTCACTCCCAGACTGACCTCATGTGAACTCCTTTCTCTGTTGCCCTCTAGTGTACAGTTCAGTAATTGCACCATGCAAATGCAAAAAACAATGATAGAAGTCCTCTTGTCTACAGCCAGCATTTATTTTCTCTCACTCTCTCTCCCTCTCTCTGATCACCCCTCTGTCCATCCTTTTCTCCTCCTCTCTTTCCACTACCCCAATGTCCTGTCCCCAGCTCCGCCTGAGTTCCTTCAGTGGCCGCAGTCTGTCTCCAAGCCAGCAGGGGGCAGCGCTGTATTCACCTGCGTGGCTCAGGGGGTCCCCGAGCCTCACCTGATCTGGCTGAAGAACGGCAAGGTGCTGACCCCAGGAGACAATGTCAAACTCACCAACAACAACAGGTAGGCCATCCCAATCCCCATTTGGCGGGTTTTAGGGGGTCTGGCGTTTGTTTGGCCTGCGGTAACACTAACACAGAGAGGGGCTCAGACTCTAGAGGAGAACAGAGGGGAGGGAGGATATCAGTCCTTTAATGAAGCCCAATGAAATACCCTGAACTGATATTTGCTTTCATTTTTCAGCTCATAACCATATATAAACACTGTATATATATTTTTCTTTTGAACTAAAGATATTTCAGGCAGTACTGTTTATAACTAGCCTCCTGATTTTCATAACCAAATAAACAACACATTCATTTCAGTTTTTAAAAGATATTATATACATATATATATACATATATATCATATTATAATAAAATGATTTACTGCAAATGCAATTTTTCCAATAATACATTTTATATAGTAAATGCAAGCTCTGTAGACCATGGAAAGCAAGGTACCGGGAGAACTCCAAATAGAACCAGCAGATGGCGCAGCTGCTCTGTTGATATATATTGAAACGTGGCTTCTGCTCGTGCTGTAGGTGTCTTTGCGAAATACATAAAGGAGAATTTACCACGGCCTTGCTTTAGCGACTGCAACTAATAAAATGTTGCAATTGCAATAATATTATAATTGTTTTGTCGCTATTATATCTATCATATTTATATACCACTTAGTTATCACTTGGGATGAGACCTAGACAAAAGTCTACTTGAAAATTGAAGACAATGATTTGGCCACAAGATGTCAGTGTCGTCGTGATGAAGCACAACTTCTGTTGCGCGCTTCATTAAAAAAAAACGCAATCATCTGATGTGTCAAATTAAGAATGTGTGAATCTTGTCGATCAAATAATAATGCTGAAAAACTTCACATGTGAATTATGGGTTTAAATCCATTTAAACTTTAATGAATTTCCGCTTCTTCTCACCTCTATTTAATTAGACGTTCAGCGTCATCATACATTCTGATCTGATCACCGCTATGGTAATAGTTTTAGCTTACATGCCCATGAATGTAAATTTCGCCCCTGCAGCACCCTCGCGGTGACGCGCATCACCTCCGAGGATGAGGCCATCTACCAGTGCATCGCGGAGAACACCGCCGGCACCAACCAGGCCAGCGCACGCCTGGCCGTCTCCCTGGCCAAGGACCTGCCGGACGCGCCGCAGAACCTGAAGGCCGTGCCGCTGTCCTCCACTGCCCTGCAGCTGACCTGGGCGCAGCCGCCCGCAGAAATCACTGACGGCATCATTGGATACGTGCTTCACATCCGCAAGCTTGGCGGTAAAGATTCAGAGAACTTTGGACTAAACATTTCCATTATTATTGCTTGAAACCACTTGATATAGACTGTATTAATAGCAAGCGCTATTAATTTTTTACTATGTCTAGATTTCCCTCGCAATACAACGTTTGCAGAATGATTTAAACAGCAAAAAAATGACAGTGATGCGAAAGACCGTTATGAAACACTTCGACATTGCGGTTCTGGCACGAAAATGACAGCACGTGCCAGATGCTGATATCGTTTCTTTCTCTCTCTCCTGGGCGCAGAGCCAGACAGCAAGGAGCTGCAGGAAGCCGTCAGCAAGACGACGTTCCAGCACGATTTCACCGCCCTGGAGCCGGCCACCACATACTCCATCTACCTCAAGGCCTACTCCCCGCTCGGCGCCAGCCAGCAGTCCAACACTGTCATCACCACCACACTAGGGGGCGGTAAGTCATCGCACTCTAGCGCAATGGAGGGGGCGGTGCTGCGATTAACAGAGTTGACGATGACGTGGGCCTCTCGTCTCGTGTTGTAGATGTGTCAGGTTTGATTCCCGCTCACTTTTTGCTTCCCCCAGCTTAATTGCCCCAGTTAGCAAAACAGCCACGTAGGTGAATTTGAGTTACTTGACGCATAAAGACCCAAAATGCACCGCAGAAAAATACTGCTCATGTAATTGAGAGGCACACGTAGAAAAAGGTCCAGCTGTGCGTTACAGTCTGCAGCTTCAAAATTAAAAACTAAACCGAATAAACGAAGGACACAAATAAGAGAAAGGGTTGTGCCCCTCTCTCCATATTCCTAAGGGCTGTGAAACAGAGAAGTTCTTCATCAAGCTGTGTCATGACTGCCGCATGACTCTACGAGCTGGGGCCAGGCTGTGATTTCTCTCATCCCTCCTCCTCCCTCCATCCTGCCTCTCTTACTGACCCTCCTCCAACCCATCACACTTCATCCCCTTGTGTAAATATATTTATCTCCCTCTTTTTTCTTATTTTTCCATCCTTTTTTAAAATGTCCCTTACTTTCATGCATCTTTCATGCCACTCTTTCTCTCCCCCTTCTTCTCTAATTCCTTCTTTCTTCCCCTCTCTCACTCACCATATTCTTCTCTCTCCTTTTCTCTCCCCCTCCATCTCTCTCTCTGTCCCCATTGCACCTCTTTTTCTCCTCCCTCACCCTCCCCTTCCCACTTCCTTCGTTCTTTCTCTCCTTCCCTCTTTCCAACTCCACCTCCCCTCCCTCTCTCCCCTCACTGTCCCACCCATCTTTCTCTCCCATACTGTCTTCACCTCCATCTCTACCCTTTCTTTCCTCCCTCACTGTCCCGCCTCTCAAATTCAAATTCAAATTCAAATGAACTTTATTTGCATGACAAGTAAACTTGCGTTGCAAAAGCAATGGGACATACAAAATGACAAACAGACCCCTAACAATCAGAAGAAGGGAAAAAGAAGAAAAATATAAATACACACAAACACACACACATACATGCATTCTTGCGCGCACACTCAGATTAAAACATATTTAGTTTGTGATATAACAATTTATGAACCTATCAGTATTAATAATGAACACAGATGGTACAGTTCCAGTATTCAACCACACCCTCTCTTAATTTATGGCAGGCAGAGACATACTGAGCTGCCACCTCTATTGCGCTCTATCCTCTTCCCCCAGAAGAGTTTTTTTAATTTATTTGGTTCCAATTGGTATTTGATTAATCAATGCAGTGAATTTGGGAAAATATTAATTTCTGATTGGGAGGTACTTGGGGCAGGAAAGTAGAAAGGGGGCCTCTGTCTCCACCTCTGCCAGATTGCAATGAGCACACAGCCTGTTATATTTTGCCAGTCAGTTATTTTTGTGGCAGACCAAATTCGATGGCAAGGCTGTGATCACTGAGATCACTGAGTCTGTACATTGTTAGTCACTAGAGTTAAAAACCTTTGTTTTAGGTTTTTAACTCTAGTGAGATATTCTGACAGGGAGTCATCTTGGCGTAGAGCATGGTAAATTTCCAGTTTATTGTTTAATTTAGTTCCTTTATGCCTATTGTCAATGTACAGGTTTTTGTTGGTTTTGTCAAATATTCTCAAAATATTGTCAAAATGTAGTTGGTGTGGTATTTTCTTGTATATTTTGTAAAAATTGTTTTTTGATGGCCAATTGTCCCAGGGGGTCTCTGTCTGGCTAGAGCTGGTTGCTCTTCAGTGACTTGTGCTGGTAGCAATGTGGCTCAGCCTGATTCAGATGAACCCAGAATTTGAGTGCTCGTTTCTCAATTGTCAACAGGAGTGGGAAGCGACCTAATTTGCCCCTGCACACATTATTTGGGGCATTTCTGTGGAAATGTAATACATTTTTGCAAAACTCAAGGTGAAATTGTTTTATTTGATTTTCTTCCCATTGTTCATCCCCCTCTTTCTCTCCCTCTCTCTCCCTTTCTCTCCCCCCTCACTACCATACCTCTCTTTCTCTCCCTCTCTCTCTCATTCTTCCTTTCTCTCCCCCTCTCTGTCCCACCTCTCTTTTCCCCCTCTCTGTCTCTCTCCCTTTCTCTCCGCTCTCTGTCCCATCTCTCTTTCTCTCCCTTTTTCTCTCTCTCCCTTACTCTCGCCCCTCTCTGTCCCACCTCTCTCTCCGTCTCTCTCCCTTTCTCCCTTTCTCTCCCCCCTCTCTGCCCCACCTGTCTCTCTCCCTCTCCCCCCCCCCTCCCCCCCACAGTGCCCGCTGCCCCCAGTTTCTTCACCAAGGTACTGAACTCCACGGCGGTGCAGGTGTACTGGGAGCTCCCGGGGAAACCGGGGAAGGTGGAAGGGTTCAAGCTGTCCTTCCGGAAGGTTCCGCAGGCCGACTTCCAGGGACCCTACGTGCTGGCCAGCCACGTTAACACCCACACCATCGCTCGGCTCGGTCAGTGGCTCCACTCACCTGACCCCACCCTCACACACACCTTTTTTATGGAAATTCCATCAGGACAGTCATTCCCAACCCTGTTCCTGGAGATCTACCAACCCTAACAAAGCTCACCTCTTTCAACAGATAGAGACCTCATTGTGCGGCTAATCAGTCGAATCAGGTGGGCTGAATTAGGGTGTAAATTAAAACCTACAGGATGGCAGATCTCCATGAACAGGATTGGAGACCACAGGATCAAATCGAATTCTGAAGTGCATCTTGGGATGTGCAGTGCATTATGGGAATCTCTCACCCCCTCTTTTTCTGTCTTCCAGAACCCGGGGCCGTGTACGAGATCCAGCTTCTGGGCTACAATGGCAACGGGGACGGCAACTGCTCCAAAAGGCTGCTGTCATTGGCCGAGGACGGTACCAGCGCAAAGACCAGCAGCGGTGAGAGAAAGATCCGAAATGACACCAGCGAACCCTGGGCTTGTCAGGGATTATTTGTGATTACACTTATTAATTATCACACACACACACACGATGCACACTCACACACGTACACACGCACACAGAGGTGCACACACACATATATACACACACACACACACACACGATGCACACTCACACACGCACACAGAGGTGCACACACACACATATATACACACACACACACACACGATGCACACTCACACACGCACACACACACACATATATACACACACACACACACACACGATGCACACTCACACACGTACACACGCACACAGAGGTGCACACACACACACACATATATATACACATACACACACACAGACACATGCACACATAAAGACACAGACACACATATATATATATACTATATATACACATACACAGACACACACACGCACACAGACACATAGCATGTACTTTTGCTAGAGTGCGATTGTTCTGTGTGTGTGCGTGCGCACACAAGGTCAGACCATATCTTTGTATGCAGCTGTGTTTTAAGTGTGTAAGCCTGTCTGTGTCACAAAACATCAGCAAATGAATAAAGGCCCTGTGTGCTCAAAATGCCACAGTGCAGATCCGCCAACATTATGTGTGTGTGTGCATGCGTGTGAGTATGAGTGTGAGTGTGGGATTGACATACAGGTACGCTTTCACTCTGTGTGTGCGCACACGTCTGTATGTGGTGGGGGGAGGGTGTGGGATTGACATATAGGTGAGATATAAGCACACTATAACTGTGTGTGTGTGTATGTGGTGGGGGGAGGGTGTGGGATTGACATATAGGTGAAATATAAGCACACTATAACTGTGTGTGTGTGTATGTGTGTATGTGGTGGGGGGAGGGTGTGGGATTGACATATAGGTGAGATATAAGCACACTATAACTGTGTGCGTGTGTATGTGGTGGGGGGAGGGAGTGGGATTGACATATGGGTACACTTTAACCGTGTGTGTGTATATTGCAGATGGAGATTCCCCGTGTAACTGTCGGCAGGAAGGAGAGGGCTCCATGGCTGGCATCGTGGTGGGCATCCACATCGGCATGGCCTGCATCATCTTCTGTGTGCTCTTCCTCATGTTCGGATACCGCCGCAGGTAAGCGCCCGGGCCGCCGTCCGATCGCCGCGAGCGTGCGTCTCCCGCCAGGATAGCCGCTGGGTCCCGCGGCAAATCAGCTTTCTTTCGTCTTGTTATATTAGGCACTTATCAGACACTCTTATCCAGAGCAACTTCCACAACATTTTACATAGCATTTACATTTATACAGCTGGATATATGCTGACGTGATGCGGGTTAAGTGCCTTGCTCAAGGGTACAACAGCAGTGTCCCACCAGGGAATCAAACCTGTGACCTTTAGGTTACAAGACCAACTCCTTACTCATTATACTGCACTCCTGCCCATCGTGTTCTTTAATCATACCTGATGCGGCAGCAAACATGCAAACTTCAGAGACCTTCTGAAATGCTTATGGGGGAAAAACATTGCCGCTATTATCTAAGATAAGACAGCCAACCGGCAGCAAGGTTTTACAGCTTCCACGTGATCATGTGATGTTCTTTTGCCAATCACATGAAAGCTGTATGGCCTTGCTGAACACAATCAGCAAGTTTGGATGTTTCATGCCACATCAGGTATAATTAAAGAAAAAAAATGAAAAGAATGGTAATACACCACATTGCGGCGATGATCGTAATTGTGCTCAAAAAATATTTGATAGTTATTGTTCCAGTACATCACCCAGGCTATTGAATGTAATGTGATGGTTCTGTGAACACTCGGAGGGGTTTAATTTTCTGATCTACCCCCCCCCTTCCCCCCAGCTTTTTCTGCAGGAAGGGTACCCAGGACAGCTGGTCTGTGCCTCAGGGGGACGAAGCAAATCACCTGGATCAGAGAAACGGACTCTCCAAAGAGGGCGTGGCCCACCCACCGGAAGCCATCGAACTAGTGCCTCAGGTCAGGCCAACACCTCTTAACTGAAACCTCCATGAAGTTCTATGGGGATTTTTCAGTTCTCCTTTATGTTATATGGGCATTTTCAGTTCTCCAGTATGTTCTATGGGGATTTTTCAGTTCCCCATGAGGTTCTATGAGGATTTTTCAGTTCTCCATTATGTTCTATGGGCATTTTCAGTTCAGGAACTGAATGACAGTTTGTTTCCTTGACTGACTGAATTGAAATGGATCTGACCCTGGTGATTGGTTAGAAACTACTGCTTGTCTTTGGCTCAAAGCATCTCAGAATTAGCATTGAATTAGTATGAAGATCTGCTTTCAACTTGAACCCAGCTCAGATCAAACATTTGCGACACAACAAGCTGCAACTCGTGACTCAAAATCTGCAATTTACCACCTGCGATTAGAGTCAAATCTGCAACAGCAAGCGCCAGCATCAGATGTTCTGAGATGGGGTAGTTCACTCTGCAACATTCTGAAACATTTTGTTGCATCGCAAATCTTTGGTGTGAACTGGGCTTTAGGCCCACCATCAACTGAGTTGATGGGATTGGTTACAAAATGAATGAGGTTCTGAAAAAGTGGCGGGGTTTCATCACCATGAGCTAAACTGTTTTGAGCAAGATTATGGCAGGGAGGGAGGAGTCTGATATATGAGGGTAAGCTGACTGTGTTCTCTGCCCAATCCCCTCCCCCCCTCCACAGCGGGACTCTGCAAACTCTCAGGGAGCAGGGGGGCAGTGCCCACCCCGCCCACCCCAGCAGTGCCAGGTGCTCATCGAGCAGCACCCCTCCAGCCTCCCTTGCACAGGCACCGGCTAACAGCCACAAAACTGCACCCCCAAACCCACCAAAACATCCCCTTCCCCCCCACTCCGCTCCATAACCCCCCAATAACGGCTCACCACCTCATGGTCTCGCGCCCGGCCTGCCCACCCTAAACCCCGCCATGAACCCCCTGGTGGGGGGGTGGGGGGGGTCCAGCAAAATCCCCCTCCCCTCCAACCTTAAAGCCAAAGCCCCACGCCCCTCAAAAAGCTAGGGGGTACAACCATAGGCATGGCCCCCCTGTTGTCTCAGAAGCTGCTATAGAAGAGGCCCGCAGACTGTCTCAAATGATCGAAATACCTCAGAAGCACATTGGTTCCAAACCCGAGTGGTTTCAGAGCGCTTTTAAGGACCATGCTTCGATTCAACTAAACGCGAGCCAGCCCCTGCCAAAGTGCCCGAAATTTCTACCCCTTTACTGTGAGGAAGGACAATAAGCTTCTTCCTGTTAGCCTTCCTCTTCCTCCTAGTCCTCTCCCTCTTCCTCCTTTAAACCAAAGCTGAACGCCTTTTACGATACGTTCGTGACGGGGAAGCGTCCGCGAACAGCCAAAAAAAACGATAGCCTTAGGAGACACCGCGGTACATCGGGGCTTCTCACTACGCCTCGCCGGAAACCCCTCCTGTTCTGATGGGTGAGGTGTTGCTGGCTACACTGCGCCCCACCTCTGTTTCCCGAAACACAAGCGACGAAGCGGCCAGTCATACGAGCGCCAAGTGTTGTGCTGAACCCAGTCTCTGTACCTCCGTTACCAAGGGAACAGCCGCTGTAACCAAAATTTTCTCCTTTTAGCGAAAGCTTCCCTTGGTAACGTGATGAGGCGCTCTCAATGCACTATAAATGTTTTAGCCCATGCCAAATCAACAGCTGTACCGAGGGCCTAGGAGAATTTATATAACATAACTTTAAAGAACAGACACCATGTCAGATTATAAAGCTAAACCAAAATGAAGCTAGTTACAGAACTGGTCAAAAGAGGCACTCTTTGACCTCATTTTCCCTCGGAAAGTCTTAGCCTTACCCACAATGCAACGCTTGGAGCCGTGGACGACTGCTAGCAGTCGCGTCTTTAGCCTTGCGGAGAAGCCGAACCGCGTTGTCTCGATTGTTTATTTTTCACCACACTAGCCTCGAGGCAGGCCGGCGCGAAGGAACCATAGGTGAGCCCCCCCCCCTAAAAAAAAGAACACGAACCCACCCCCCATCCCACACCACCGCCAAACGCTGTATACCTCCAAAGATAGCTACCTCAGCCTGACGAGAATGTCCGAGCCATAAACATGAACCGGTTTGCCTGCGACTCTGCTGGTTAAACAAGCCTACCTCAACCAAAATCCCTCGTCCTTTTACCTGTCTTTTTAAACCCCCCCCCCCACTTGGATGACCACCATCTACTGCAAGGCCCCAGCCACTGAACATCACATGACCCAAACTTGCCTTAGCAACCCCCACCACCCCCCCACACCCTGGTCCTGACCTGTGATGAGCACAAGCTTCGCCCCCGCTGGGGGAGCACCAAAAAGATGTCCTCATGTTCCGAGGCTGCCTAGAGGGTTGAAAATCCTTTCTTTCTTCCTTCCCCTGGAACCTTACCCCTCCTGCATGGGATGTCTCGCCTCTCAGCTCCTCCCTCACCCTACCACCATGGGGCTACGTCCCACACTGTTGCCATCACCAACCACACCATGCCCCTGCGGAAGCCTGTCGGGTTGGCAGGTTAGTCCTAGTGGAAAACCCACTAACGCCACATTCCATTGGGTGCTGAAGAAAATCCTGTGGTATGGTAGGGCCTCCAACAGCCCCCCAACCCACCAAACCCATGTGAAGAGACAGAAGTTGAATGTTGACGTGGACCAAGTGCACTGTGGAGCTCTCTACTGTCCCGCCAAAACTCATCTCTTCGCTTCGACTCCTTGGAGAGATTCACTACAAAAAAAGGGCGCTTTGTGGAAAGTGTGGACCTAACAGACCTGCCAGGAGGTCCCCTGGGAAGGTAAACTCAGGTTTGAGTCACCAGGGTAACCCGGGCATGTTCTGGCCCTTTCACGAAGGATGTCCAAACAAACAAACAAACAAACAAACAAAAAAAACCAAATAAGTTGTTTCCGTTTCGTCCGTTCTACCGAGAAGACCACAAACGGACACTCCTCCTGCTGTCCTGAACTTGGGTGCCATTTTGCCAGTGCAAGCAAAGCCAAAACAAATGTGTGATCGTTGTTGGGGCCAGTGCAGACTGATTGGTGAGCTCTCCAGGTGCCTGTTCCGTTGCCGTGAGAACCCTAGGTCGCTGTGGGTAGGTGGTGACCCGCGTGTCAGGGTTTTCTCACCATCGGCACTGTGATTACCAGGAAGTGCTTCCACTTCCACTTCCTACTTTGACCTCTTTCTCCTCAACCTATCCTTGAAAACGTTACATGAAAACCAAGCTGAATGGTGTCCAAAGATGTAAAATTTAAATGGTTTTCATTCTTTTTTTTCATTAAGAAAATTTTTTTCTTATGTTATATTTTTTGGGGGGATTTCACACAGCTCCTGTTTTAAGAAGGGTAGGCACTGTGATAAATTAAAAAAAAAAAAAACCAAGAAGAGATGAGCTTACCATGAACCAAAGCCAAAAACTCATACCTGTTTCTTACCATTAATAATGAAGCATGGATAGGCCTTCTCAAATAGAAGAGACAGTTTCTCTCAGAAGAGTCTGTTTCTTCCTTCTTAAGACGTGGAGCTGTGTCTTTTCTTATTTTTTCAAAGTATAACGTATAGCTTTTAAAGAATAACAAATGAAAATGGGATATATTTTCAAGGAGATTTTCTATGTTGATATGAAAGAAAAAAGATAGCTTTCTCTTTATAACTATAGAGTTGAAATTGCCAAATAATAACTTGTCTTGTGGAAAAAAAATATGAAAATTGTGACCAAATATTTCTTGCATTTCTTTAACATTCATAGTCTTTACCTTTTGTGCAACACTTACTCATAACCAAATCACGCAGAACAGTGGTGCACACAGATATGAATATCTGCGTGTGCCGATGCGTGTTTTGCCGGCAGTTTTGCTTAATCCTGAGTACAGTAGGGCATGAAAAACAACCCTCCTACGCTGCAAAAAAACTAAAAATAAGTCAGTCTTAACAAGCATTTTAGTCTTATATTATTAGACTTAAAATCTTATTTCTATGACTTTTTTTTTGCTAAATAAGCCAAGAAAAAAGATTGTCTGTGAGGTGAGAGTTGTACACATCTGACGTTTGGCCAATGCGGTTAAACAATTTCACTTATGAAACAAAAAGTTACTTAAACTATCATTTAGAATTTGAGAGAAAAAATAAGATTTTGAGTCTCATTACAAGGCTAAAACACTTGAGACAGGCTTTTTTTGTAGTGTAAAATAAAATAATGCTGCCTTTAAAAAAAACACCGCAACTTCAAAAAAATTAACCAAAAATAGCACAGTGCCGAAAACCTGGGAGTCGCTGGTGTTCAGCTGTGAGTAAAGTATACCATGGCCATGACCGCGTGCTCCAAATCCTGTTCTACTGACTACTTCAATAAACTAATAATTATTATTATTTTGCTGTTAAAGGCCATTCGGGGCTTTGCCGAGATTTTAATCTCGGTACCAAAGAGGGGGGCGCAAAAGATGTTTTTGCGCCTCGAAAAGAACAAAGTCACTGAACGGGTCTCCTCCTCCACCTCTACTGTCCTCAGGGTTGAACATGAAACCATAATGAGTGTTAAAGGTTTACCCAAGATGCTGCAGTTCAACAGTCCGTTACTCCTGTCTTTGTGTTTTTTTTTTCTTTTTCATGCGAAAGTGTGAAATGAACGTGATACCAAAAGAAAAATAAAAACAGTGTGTAATATGTGTAAATGGGACATGTTCCCCTCCCCCCTGCCCTTAGTGTGAGTTGAATAGCGGTGAACCTAGATTTCTCATTTTAAAAAGAAGCAAAAATTGTTTGGCTGTTCTTTTTTTCTAGAACTTACTTTTACCGTTATTCTTGTGTTATACCACCCCCTTACCCGCCATCCTCTTTTTTTGGTCCTTCGGGGAAACGTCGCCAAAACTGAGACGTTTGAAAGTGTTCATTTTCTTTAAATGTTGATATTATTATTATTATTATAATTATTAATAATTATTATTTTTCCTTGCCCCTTCCCCTTTTTGATTGCCCTCAGCTGTTTTTTTTTTTTACTTTGTGTTTTATTACTTGTCTGTAGCCATTTAAGGATGACGTGAAACATGTTTGTTAGGAATTTAAAACTGTGGTAAACGGTGGGCTTCTGGGTAAAAGACCACAGACGCAAAAACATACATTACAGCCCTGTTTAAAGATCCTTCAAGGGGACTGGGAGATGGTGCTTCAAAAGCCAAATTATCTGCTACGATTCAGCTGTTACAAAATTGTCCCCTGTTCCATATCCCAGTGGGCCCACCGTTGAAAAGAAAAAAATGTTTTAAAAAAATTTGTAGAGCTCTAGAGACCGAATGCTAGTACCAATGAGAAAAAACCAATGCTTTAATTAATGAATGCTTGTTCCCATTTCTGAAAACAGCACAGTACTTCCTGTCCCCATCATGTGGGACAGGAAATATACTCTAAAGCTTTAAACTGTTTTGAGAGGGGAGCTGAGTCTTTCCTTAGGTCTCCTACTGAGAGAGAAAGAGAGGCTGGCATGATGTGTTTTGAGAGGAGAACAGATGTGCCCAGAGACCAGTCTATTGTTTAAAAAAAAGAAGAAAAAAAACGAATCTTGACCGGAGAAGTCTGAGGTTTTACATGGTGTTTCAATATTCTGGCCGCAGAGAACCAAAAGCAATACACACACATTACATATGGAGACAGAGAGAACCAAAAGCAATACACACACATTACATCTGGAGACAGAGAGAACCAAAAGCAATACACACACATTACATCTGGAGACAGAGAGCAAAGCAATACACATCATCTGAGACAGAAGACAAGCAATACACACACATTACATATGGAGACAGAGAGAACCAAAAGCAATACACACACATTACATCTGGAGACAGAGAGAACCAAAAGCAATACACACACATTACATCTGGAGACAGAGAGAACCAAAAGCAATACACACACATTACATCTGGAGACAGAGAGAACCAAAAGCAATACACACACTTTACGTCTGGAGACAGAGAGAACCAAAAGCAATACACACACATTACATCTGGAGACAGAGAGAACCAAAAGCAATACACACACTTTACGTCTGGAGACAGAGAGAACCAAAAGCAATACACACACTTTACGTCTGGAGACAGAGAGAACCAAAAGCAATACACACACATTACATCTGGAGACAGAGAGAACCAAAAGCAATACACACACATTACATCTGGAGACAGAGAGAACCAAAAGCAATACACACACTTTACATCTGGAGACAGAGAGAACCAAAAGCAATACACACACTTTACTGTCGGGATACACAGAGAACCAAAAGCAATACAC